>NC_134399.1:51185041-51485041 GCF_050003625.1 Haematobia irritans
ATGACATCCCCATGTTAAATTCACCAGTTAAATACATGTCGAGTAGATTTGGGAGCAACTAGTCGTACTTGATAGTCAATAACTAGTTACTTGAACAAGCGGATTAATCATCATATGAAACAGTAAGTACACCCTCAAAAAAAATCGCTTCTTTAACATATGTTCCAAACATATTTTGCAGGAAGCACATATATTATTGCATACTGCCGAAACATTAATATGTTTGTTTTATGTGAACATATTATATGTTTGGAAGCATTTTGAGCCAAAAATATTATATGCTTGGAAGAATTTTTCCCAAACACGATTGTGCTCATTCCCTAACATACTCGTAATTTCCACTTCCACGAAATTTTTTAGTTATTGGCACCTTTCCCTGTAATACAAATAATGTTGAAGAAATTATTCACTTTTATAAATTTTTTAAATTTTACCTTTCGCCTGCACGGAGAATCGAACCGAGGACCATACAGTTTGTAAGCCAACACACTATCCACTGGGCTACGTAGCTGTTATAGTCACCAGTAGATAATTATCGTTTTAAGTTACATTTATATAGCATAGTTTGCAGCGCCCACGAGCCCATGCAAACATAACATTATTTAACAGAAACATACATTTGTTTGCCACGTGGAGCAGTGGTTAGCATGTCTGCCTTGCATGCAAAGGGTTGTGGGTTCAATCCCTGCTCCGACCGAACATTTTTTTTTTGTTTTTTTTTTTTAATTTACACATTTATATTTATACTATATTAATTTTTTTTAATGAAACTTCGAAATGTGCGTTATTAAAGATTTATAGTCAGTAACAGTGCTTGATATAAACGAAATTGACTGATTTTTGGATAAAATATTATTTTTTATTGCAAAAATAACAATCTTGTAATAAAAAACTGTTGTTTGTACAAAACTTTAAAATTTGGAAGGAATTCAAAAACTAACAAAAGAAGAACGTGGAGTCGAGTATAAACATACATACATAATTTTATAATATAAACATAAATTTATTTAGGAGTGAACAGTTTTTTACTAGCATTTAACACCATCGCTCTAAAATTCCTTTTATTTTTCTTTAATAATTAATTTTAAAGAAAATAAACTTTTTAAATTGTTTTAGCTGTAAAACTCGAACTTAATGCCCGCTTTTATATTTGATGGTGTCCGTCAACTCCTCGTGGACTACTTTTTAATAAAGAGGAACTAAAGTTTGTTTTTTTTTACATTTTACTGTGTAATTTTTCACTATTTCCTCCTTATTTCATTTTACTGTCCCAACTCTAAAAAGAGTATAGTGCCCTTTCGTTATTTTTATGAAGACCCCTGATTTCTTTTAACGAACCAAGAAAAAAATTGTGCCCATAATGCCAAAATGATAAACAAAACACATGTCCACACATACATAAAATGCTGCTCTCAAGGCGAAAACATAAACTGTTTGTTTTTCAAATGTCTATTCTCTTGGTTCAGAATGTCTATTCTCTTTATTCAAATTAAATAATATTTAGACTTAAACATATCAAATTTTTGGCCTTATCGTAAAACAGTTTTCCGAAACAACATACAAGCGGTTTCACAGAAATTGTTCTCTTTTGACTCTTTTGCTGTGTTATATTGATATCTTTCGTCAACTCTCCCGGTTTCCATCTCTATTTCTCTCTATACTCTCTCTGTCGCTTTGAATAAAATATCACAACATATGTATGTTTAGTCGAAATTTGTAAATTTATATATGTTTGTATTCACACATATGATTTTTATGAAACATTGATGCCCCAAACATAATATATTCTAACATATTAACATAGATGTCCCAAACATTTAGTGTTAGTTTAGGAACATTACATGTTCGCACTTAAATATATTGTGGTTTAAAATCGTGCCCGAAACACATTTTGTTTATATCGGAACATATGAAAAACATATTTTTCTAACAGTGTACATCTTCCACGAATGTGCACAAACTGGCAAACAACTACCATATGACGGTGTCAATATGTATTATGTTTTCCACTCATATACATACATGCATATTGTATATTGTGTAGTGCTAGAAACCGGTTTAATTTTGTTGCCAATATATAACACTGTCCTCCAATTGAAAAACGAGACCAACCCATCTATATCTGTTAATAAACCCTTCAGCAAATACATAAATAAAAATAAAAACAAAGCATAAAAAACCGACGTCAATGAAAAGCGAAGACTTAAAAAAAAAAAACGGCGCAAACGGTATCTGGAAATAAAGGCGATGAGTAGAAATAATTGTCACATTATGACCCTATATTTATATAAACAATTATGAAGATAGCTGGTTATTTGGGGGGCTAAGTAATCTTTGAAATCGTCGATTAATTATAATTCACGTTACTGTAAAATAGACAACGAAGAGTTCACTAATTTACTACACAGTATACTATAGTTAATGTAATAAATTATAAGTAAGCAAATTATAATAAATGTAATATATTTATTCCTCTTGAATTATTTTGAAATTATTGGTGAAGGGTGATTTTGAAAGTCAATAGCTAGTTACCCGACCATGCGGGAATGGTGCCATTTTGATACCAAATTTATTGCCTTTTGATTTTCAAATGCAACTTGAACGGTGTTTAGTTTAATTGACACCACATTTTCTAGATGTATAGAGAGAAAGATTGTTGAAATAAAATATAGGTAAAATGAATGCTATTATTCATCAAAATAGTTTTTCGAGATATTATAAGTGAAATAAATTAAGTACTCGAGAAAATTTCTATATTTAATGTTGCCCGCCTTGCATACACAAGGTCGTGGGTTCGATTACTGCTTCGACCGAACACCAAAAATTTTTTCAGCGGTGGATTATCCCACCTCAGTAATGATGGTGACATTTCTGAGGGTTTAAAAGCTTCTCTAAGCGGTTTCACTGTAATGTGAAACGCCGTTAGGACTTGTCTGTAAAAAGGAGGTCCCTTGTCTTTGAGCTTAACATGGAATCGGCCAGCACTCAGTGATAAGAGAGAAGTTCACCAATGTGGTATCACAATGGACTGAATAGTCTAAGTGAGCCTGATACATCGGACTGTCACCTAACCTAACCTATACTAATTTCAAAAGTTATCTGGCTTTGTAATCAATCTTTTAAAGAATACATGTTCTGATGCGGAATTGAAGAGAGAACGTTTAGAGCAGTGTTTTTTTATAAAAGAAGTAATAGATGTTTTTCAATAAACAGGCTGAATTTTGGAAATTGGTGTTGGCATCACTGCAAACGGGTGAAAAGCCAAACACACATAGCGTCAATAGTAGCAAAATAACACGAAATGAACGAAAACATTATCTCTTGGGCAGAAGCAAGTAAAAACAGCATTGATATAAATAACAAAAAAGGTATCGGTTTTAGTCGTCGTAATTCATAGCGTTAGGCGTCAATAGAAACAGTGACAAGTTGAAATAGCAAAAAATCAGCCGTTCTCATTTATACGAATGTTGAAGAGTGTGTCGATGTCGTAGAACAAACCAATGAATAAGCATCGCCAAGTAGTCAGACAAATAGACGCATTATTCTATTACAGATCCTCCGACCGTGTGCACACCACCACTGTCAAAGTTTGACAAGATGAGCAATATTAGAATGGGCTTGACATAAAGAGCTGATAATATATTGCCCAAACAAAAGGGATTTTTAACAGAAAACGAAATAGAAAAATGATCATTCCCATTCGTATACTTTATGACATGGTGGGATTTAATTTGTTTGTATGAAGAATAGTCTATTTTCTGAACTTCAAAAATATACATAGTAATTTATTCTTCTTCGACTAGGGCAAATAAAAGGTGACTTATAGCTAAGCTGTGAAAAATCTTTAATTAACCAATGATTGGACAAAAAAAAATCTATGACATTTCAGTTTGCAGTTAAAAAATATATAAATTAGTTGGATCACAGAGAATCAATCGGGACATGCGATCTATTAAAGTAGTGAAATTAGTTGTCCATATTAATCTTTTGAGTTTGGGTGGCAAAATGTAAAATTTGAAATTTGAAAATGAAAAAAAAAAGGGTTTATCAAAATGTAAAACGATACGGGACGTGTACTATTATATGGGAAATAATAACACTAGTTAGGAAATTTCTGAATGTTTTAATTTGGCTAGATTCCGGCAGAAACCGCCTGATGAGGTCTATATCAAAACGTGAATCTACGAAAAACTTATTTGTCATATCTATTTATGGGGCCACAGTAAGACCTTATTTCAAATCGTTCGATTTATATGGAAATTACATCCAACTATGCAGAGATGTATTACCTATTCTACCTTGGTCTGCTTCTCTAAATAAAACAAAAAGGCCTCAGAAAAAAGTCAACAAATTTCTATAGCCGATTTAAACTTTAATTACTTCATGAAAATTAGTTGATTTTATTTTGCTTAAATTATGTCGGGCTTGAACTTCGTATAGCAATAAAGAAATTTTAACAATTTATAACTTCACTTTATTACTTCAAAATAGAAAATTTTCTTAAACAACAGAAAAAACATATTATTTTCAACGAATTGCTCTAATTTGACAAATTAATACTTAATACTTAATGCTTAATTTATTTGTAATTTATTACTAATTAAGCTCGAAATCTACTAAAAGTGGATTTGAAATGCCTTTTTATAAAGCAAATGACAGTTGAAATCTAGTTAAAGTGGATTTTGGAAGCGTAATGTGAATGAGATGTAAGCATTTTCTAAAACAAATCTAGATTTTCTCTTACTTGTTTCTGGGTGTAGGGATTCAAAATTCGTAAATCTACTACTATATGAAGACCACTACATTTTGTCAAGTCTTGTCAAATTATGGATGGAAAAGATCCAATGCAGTGATTGCGAAACTTTTACTATTTCTAAATTAATTGATTAAAAAAAGTAACGTTGAAAATTAGCTAGTTTTCAGCTTGAAAGCTGAACATAGTACTTACTAGAGCCGCAAAACTATCGATAGTTTTATTTTTAAAGTACTATCGATATTTATTTTCCGATAGCGATACTATCGAAGAACCCCAAATCACTAAAAAATGCCGGCGATGCTAGTTACTAATGTAAGTAAAAATAAACCAAAATTTAACAATTCTGATTTATCTTAATGCCTAAATGATTTATCTCTCCTCTTATTTTGTAGCAAATAGTCTTTTTCCATGCAATAAACACCGGAAAGCTCAAGTTAACATAAAATTTAAAATGTTAAGTTAAAGTGGCAGTCCGATTTATTTGAGGCTCACATTTTTCACATAAATTTTACAATGATTTTCATCGGGATATCATGGGTCTTACGTTTTTTTTATATTCCAGCATCCACGAAGTCTGGACGGACGTTCATCAATGGATCCACCATTTCAAAAGGAAGGACTTTTTTGAAATCAAATAATTTCAACAATTCATTAAAATGTGAGTTTCAATCGTACCGTTAACCGTGTAAAAAGCAAGTAGCGTTCCTATAAAAATTATGTTTAAACTTTCCGGCTTACACGTTTATTTGATTTCCTGCTTTCTTAATCGTTTCAACGGAACATTAGTTAGGCTTCGACAACGTATGCGTAAATTCATTTCAAAGTAAATACTTCCAGCACTGTGGAATTGTTGAGCGATTTGCATTAGCGAATTTATTATTACGATTTTATTACAAATCTGTTCACCGTTATAAGTGTTTTTTCCTGTCCCTAATACCTCTTTACTATCACAGTCTGATGGAAGTCAGACTTACAACAACAGATGCATTTGTTGCGACAAAGGCGATATTATTTTCCATACCATTTTCCCCCATCCGTATCTATGCGGACATGCCACCAGTCTAAACATGAAAGTATTTTGCCACAAAATACAGTACTAAATATTTTATGTTACCTTGTCCGACTGCCTGCTTAGATAGACACATTTATGTGGGGGTGTGTTGGTTGAAGTAATCCTCAAGTTCCGTCCCGTTCCATCACTAAGTCTCTAGTTTTTTAAACAAATAAGTAAAAGTTTTGTTGTATTTTTCTTTTCTTTTGTTGAAAATAGCATCACGTAGGAAAAGTAATTTTTCTCTAATTGAAAATAAAATAAATGGCGAACTGTATGCGATTGAATGTTTGATTTTGTTCATTGACAAAGCCATAGGAATGCAGCCAATATGGAAGTGTGTTTGTATACACACATTCAAATAAAAGCTCATATATACGTCCGCTATTAGACAACTTCATTAAGATACAAAGATTTCGGTAGGTAAAAGCCGAACACCATACAGAACTAAACTGGGCCCACTACCGTGTCGAACAGTGGGATTTTTCTGTTTTTAATCGTGAATTAGATCGTTGGTGTGAAACAAATACAGTGCATCGCGGTAAAGTGAACTAACTAAAACCAAGAGAGTCCACGTTAGCGATAATGTTCACGGCAGCGAATTTCAGAACAAAACATCACCATATTCGGGAGTTTTACACGTTCTAGTTGGTATGTAGTTATAAAGCAATTTAAATGAATAATTTAAATTCACGAAAAAAGCCAAACTAGATCATTAAAACATTTCGTAGGTGTATTTGATATTGTGAATCTGCCTTTAACGTCAAATTTCATGTTTTTCAGCGTTACGGAGTAGTTAGTGTAAGAAAAAGCGTGAAAAGTGTTGTTCACGTTACCGCGAGTGCACTGTATTACCATATGAAAAAAAAAAAAAAAAAAAAAACATTAACGAGTGTCGTTTTTATTTAATGAGGTTTACCCTATTTACAAGTTGACGACTTGCGGACTTTTCGATAACCAAAATGTAATCAATTTCTTTCCACATCTACCACTGTGCGTCTGTGCCACATCCCATTGACAACAATCCTGCAACAAATATTTCAGCAGAAGAGTTTAGTTGCGCTTTTTGGTATACAATAAAGTAGGCAGTGCATCCACACTACATGAATCGGTGGCAATAACGTAAACGAGTAATCAAATTAGTTTATGATCATTCTTTTACGTTATTGAAACCAATTCATGCGGTATGTGTTAGATGCATGAAAGGTAGTGCTGTTTTCCTTCACGCCAACAATGCTATACTCAAGATTTTATATCACTTCTGATCAGTATTTCTATTAAAATGAACAATTATAACAGCGCTATGTAGAAGCTGCTCTAAATCGGGACATCGCCCACAAAAACCAGCGCTGATTCGGTTGTTTTGTAAGCAGTTGGTACTGCCTCTCTCCCTTACAAATCTGCTGAAATAGTACTCCATTTTTTGCTTGGTATTTATAAAATGCAAATGAGAATATTTCCGTTTACGAGGGCGGTTCGGAAACTTCTTAGCCTATCAATGAAAGTGAATAGTTAGTTTTTCAAAAATATTTTTATTTTTCAATATAATCTCCTGAAACTTCAATACACTTAGTCCAACGCTTTTCCAGCAATTCTATCCCTTGATTAAAATAGTTTTCCTCAAGGTCTTCAAAATAGTGGTTTACAACTGTAATTGCATCTTCATTTGAGGTAAAACGCTTGCCAGCAAGGAATTTTTTTAGATTTGGGAACAAGTAAAAGTCACTGGGAGCTAAATTACGAGAATAAGGTGGGTGGTCAAGCAACTCGTACTTTAAGTCGTTGATTTTAGCCATTGTTAAAACACTCTTGTGCGCTGGTGCGTTGTCTTGATGAAAAATAATTTTTTTTTGTTGTAAGACAGGACGTTTTTCTCGAATTTGTACATTTAATTGATCCAAAAGGTTGAATTTATTGTTTTGCCCTTTTGCAGATAGTCAATCAATAAAATACCTTTGAAGTCCCAAAAACCCGTTGACATAACCTTACCAGCCGATTGAATTGTTTTTGCCTTCTTTGGGGCACTTCCTCCAGCTTCAGTCCATTGTTTGGTTATTTCTTTTGTCTCTGGAGTATAGTGGTGGATCCATGTCTCATCAACACACTGTTAGAAAAATATGTTTTTCATATGTTCCGATATAAACAAAATGTGTTTCGGGCACAATTTTTAAACACAATATATTTAAGTGCAAACATGTAATGTTCCTAAACTAACACTAAATGTTTGGGACACATATGTTAATATTTTTTTTTTTTAGAATATATTATGTTTGGGGCATGAATGTTTCATAAAAAATAATATGTGTGAATGTAAACATATATAAATTTACAAATTTCGAGTGAACATATATATGTTGTGATATATTATTCAGAGAGCGACAGAGAGAGAGTATACACACAGAGAAGGAATATGATCACCTCAAACATGTTTCAAGAGCAAAATGTTATTTTTGTATGGTGACCATGTAACATGTTTGTCACTAAAATGTTATTTTGTCGTCAAATATAACCTGCTTGCCGAAATCAGATACATGATTTCCGAGAAAATAACATGGTTGCGAAAACCATGTTACATGGTCACCACCCAAAAATAACATTTTGCTCATAAAACATGTTTGAGGTGATCATATTCCTTCTCTGGGTGTAGAGAAAGAAATAGAGATGGAAATCGGGAGGGTTGACGAAAGATATCAACATAACACAGCGAGAGAATCAAAAGAGAGCAATTTCTGTGAAACTGCCTGTATGTTTTTTCGGAAAACTGTTTTATAATAAGGCCAAAAATTTGATATGCTTAAGTCTAAATATTATTTAATTTGAATACTCATGTGAAGAGAATAGACATTCGGAAGCGGGCATTAAGTTCGAGTTTTGCAGCTAAAACAATTGAAAAAGTTTGTTTTTCTTGAAAATGATTTATTAAAGAAAAGTAAAAGGCAAAACATTTCATTTTAGAACGATAATGCCAACTTAATACCGCCCTTAAGTACAAAAAACGATAAGTTTTAAATGCATTTCAAATGGTGTTAAATGCTAGTAAAAAACTGTTCACGTCTAACTAAATTCATGTGTATATTATAAAATTATTTATGTATGTTTATACTCGACTCCACGTTCTTCTTTTGTTAGAGTTTTTAAATTCCTTCCAAAATTTCAAGCTTTTATACCAAAAACAGTTTTTGTTACAAGATTGTTATTTTTGCAATAAAAAAATAATATTTTATCCATAAGCTCAGTCCATTTCGTTTATATCAAGCACTGTTCTTTTCTAACTGTAAATCTTTAATAACACACATTTCGAAGTTTCATTGTAAAAATTTAATTCAATAATATAAAAATATAAATACAAAAATTAAAAAAATTGGTGTTCGGTCGGAGTAGGGATTGAACCCAGGACCCTTTGCATGCAAGGCGGACATGCTAACTACTGCTCCACGTGGCCAACAAATATATATTTCTGTTGAATAATGTTTTGTTTGCATCGGCTCGTGGGCGCTGCAAACTATGCTATATAAATGTAACTTATAACGATAATTATCTACTGGTGACCATAACAGCTACGAAGCCCAGTGGATAGTGTGTTGGCTTACAAACTGTATGGTCCTCGGTTCGATTCTCCGTGCAGGCGAAAGGTAAAATTTAAAAAATTTATAAAAGTGAATAATTTCTTCAACATTATTTGTATTACAGAAAAAGGTGCCAAGAACTAAAAAATTTCGTGGAAGTGAAAATTATGTGAGGGAATGAGCACAATCTTCTTTGGGGAAAATTCTTCCAAGCATTTAATATTTTTGGGCTCAAAATGCTTCCAAACATATAATATGTTCACATAAAACAAACATATTAATGTTTCGGCAGTATCCAATAATATATGTGCTACCTGCAAAATATGTTTGGAACATATGTTAGAGAAGCGATTTTTTCTGAGGGTGCAGTTATGAAACGACGCTTAAAATCCATTTTATTTCGCTTAAAACGATCCAAACAAGCTTGAGAAATGTTCATTCTTATGCGTTTTTGATCGACTGTTAACAAATGCGGCACCCATCTTGCAGAAAGCTTTTTCATCTGTAGTTCTTCATGCAACATTAAATGGACTCGATCATTTGAGATGTCCATGATATTAGCAATTTCACGCACTTTTATTCGTCGGTCAGTTAATACCATCTCATGCACTTTGGCTACAATTTCTGTTGTTGTTGCTGGACGTCCACTACGTTCATCTTCAATGCTTGTACGACCACGTTTAAATTCAGCAACTCATTTTTTATTGTTGCATATGAAGGAGCAGTTTCACCTAACACATTCACCATATCATTATGAATTTCTTGTCCCGATAAACCTCTTTTATGTAAATATTTAATGACAACACGCATTTCTAATTTGTCCATTGTAAAAAAATTGCGGATGCGTCTTTTTTGAACACCTGTTTCTATATGAAGGAGTTGCCAGATCAAAACAAAATTTAACATGTGTTCATAACAGAGATGGAAGTTTCCAAAACACTTAACTTTTTTCTGCTTATACCGCGCTTTTTGTGTTAGGCTTAGAAGTTTACGAACTGCCCTCGTATTTATAACGACCACTGCCAATGAATGAAGTGCACTCAGAGAAAATATAACATTAGTTAGGTATAATTACACATTAATATAAATTATGAAAATTTTTTGGAAAGGTTATATATTTGCCCTATCCTTTTTGATTTCGGCTATTTGCTATTGTCACTTTTTGGATACTTATATAAACCGTCAACGGTATAGGTGATTATATTATTAATTTCATACTCAGAATATATAATAGACCCTTATATACTACCATGTAGTGATCTAATTCCACTTCAATAAGTAATCTGTGAAATACTCAATTAATTATATTGTAGACTACAAGTATATAACAAAATATACAGCAAAATATCCTCTCTATCGTTTAAAATCCTTAAAGAGTAAATGAGAAAATCAAACGCTATTTTCAAAACACAACCATCATTTCTTTGCGCACTCCTCTAGTAATGTACAAAATAATCACTCAATAATCACACTTGCACCAAGTTTTTATTCTAGCTTTGTAGAATTTGGTCATGTCCGTAGTGTGTTCAATAAAGTATTTGAAGAACATATCGAATAATACCCTAGCAAAAAAATTTGGAAGTTGTTCCAAAAGCAAAACTTTAAAGGCACTTCCAAAAATGTCCTCCCAAAGATGTCCTAATTTTAAATACACAGGAAGTTATTTTAATACAAATTTTTATAACTCGCTTTTTCAATATTTTTATGGGTAATTTTTACTTTTTTTGTTTCAAATAAGTTAAAACAGAATAACAATTAATAAAATGGTACAAATTATTTATATTTTGTCGAAAAAAATGGTACATCCAATCTACAAAAAGAGCGATGTTTTGAAAATATTTGAGGTCAAACGTTTCAGACAAGCGTTAGAATGCATTACAAATCATAAAAAATATAAAAATTATGTATTGGGCAAAATATAAAACATTTTTTAATTCACATCGAAAACACTGAATTCGTATCACATCTTAAGAAGTGATGCATAATCAGTGAAACGGCTGTTAAAATGATGGACATCTCAGTGTTGCCAGGTTAGGGGTTTCCCCCCCCCCCCAAATATAGGGGGTATTCACGTTTAGGGTTTTTTTTTTAGGGGTAACATTTATTTGGGGGGATTTTTGGGGGTAAAAAAAATATCGTAGACCTTATAAAGTGGAGCAATTTCGACCAAATTTGGAGCAATTCAGGCATGAAATTTGAGAAAAAAGATACAGGAAATCAACATAAGTTCCTAAATATTAGCAAGTATGCATAATCATTATTTCCAATATCCTTTTCAACTTCTTCTTTTGAAAGAGTATTTTAACTTAGCAGCTGAAAGCATTTTAAGAGTTAAATTTTCATTCGATTATGGGTCTTAGGGAGCAACCTTGGTGCAATGGTTAGCATGCCCGCCTTGCATACACAAGGTCGCGGGTTCGATTCCTGATCCATCGGGCTGCCACCTAATATAACCTAACCTATGGGTCTCATAATGTAACACCTACAATTTGTATACTGCTACGGCAGACGATTTAAAATTTTAGACTCCTTGTAGCGAATAGTGTATATATTTACTGAATTTCATTTATTTTTTATATTTTATTAACCGATTTTTTAAATGAATTTGATTTATTTTTACATAAAATTATTTTGTTGTACCTGCTTTTTAAATTGATATTGTACTATTATATATTTTTATTCAATTTAATTTTTAAAATGTATCTCTACAACATTTTTTCACGAAATTTGGGATCCCATTTTGTACATTTTACATTCTTAAATTCTTGGGGGTTTTTGAAAAAACTCCAGACCAATTTGGGGTTTTTTTACGATTTAGGGGGAAGATTCAAAAATCACCTGGCAACACTGGGACATCTGTCCCTTGACAAACACATGTTAAATTAATCGCTTCTGCGCCAATTTTGCACCACTTCGGGATCCAAAAAGATACATTTCACTAGTTTTTTTGGCGGAGCTGTTTTTGCTGGGAAGCAATAAAGTATTTATGTACATATACTAACATCCCAGCAAAAAAATTTGGAAGTTCTTCCAAAGGCACAACTTTAAAAGCACTTCCAGAAGATGCACTCCCAATGATGTTCTTTATTTTAACTACAAAGAAAGTTCTGTTACTTTATTTTTTTATTTTTTTTTTCATATTTTTAATGGGTAATGTTAACTTTTTTGTTCCAAATAGGTTAAAAACAGAGTAAGAATTCATAAAATGGAACAAATTTCTTAAATTTTGTCGAAGAAAATACTAAATCCAATCTGAAAAAATTGTGAATTTTTGAATTGTGAATTTTTGAATATTTGAAGTCAAACGTTTCCGAGAAGCGTTAAGAGTCCATTAAAATGATAAAAAAATTATAAAATTTATTTATTTGACAAAATATCACAGAATTTTTTAATTTACATCCAAAACATTGAATTCGGATCACACCAAAGAAGTGATGCAAATTCAGTGCAACGGCTGTTGAAATGGAGGACTTCCGTCCTATGACAAGACCATGTTAAATTCATCGCTTCTGCGTCAATTTTGCACCACTTCCGGATCCAAAACGAACATGTTCAATACTTCTTTGGCGACGCTTTTTTTGCTGGGTTAATGTTACAACCAAACTATATAATTAATTTTTCATCAAAATTATTAAAAAGAAACAAAATAATCCAAACAATAATTTTATTTAGGTAACTGTGGGAAAATGTTAATGGTTGCTATTTATACAACTACAAAATAATATCCTACTTATAAGCAACGAAATAGATGGATATACGTAATGCAGAGAATGTCCGTGAAAATAAAGTTAACTTTAAAATTTATGATAACATTGTCTTAACGTTAACAAAGCGTTAACAGAGCTCTACTAAGTGCTTAACAGAGAAAAAATAAAGTTAACTTTAAAAAGAACAAATAGTTAAAATAAAAAAACGATCATTGTGCAAAATCGATAGAGGGGGTAGTATACACCCATCGTGTAGGGCACGATGAGTAGAATCTAAATCGGAAATAATTTCATAAAGTTCATTGCCAGAATTCGAGATATTTTCACTTTAAGTTGCGATTGAGTTAAAGTTAAAAACAAATGTGACCACTGTGCAAAAACTATAGAGGGGGCAGTATACACCCATATACCAAATTGTAGGGCACGATGAGTAGAATCTAAATCCGAAATAATTTCATAAAGTTCATTGCCAGAATTCGCCAGCCAGCGTTTGTAATACTGTTTAGTTAAAAATTTCTAAAAATAATTCAAATCAAAAGTTTTCTTCCTGGTGGGTTCACTTTTTTTTAGTGTAGGGGTGTTTCTTCTATTTACTACTCATTTGTGTAGTAAATAGTGGCCACTAGAATTTCGCACTAATCAGGTCAACAATGTGAAGGTGGAATTCTCATTTCATGCACGCCAATATACCAGGGATGGAAAATGCAGTACTATAGTACTTTTTTCAATACTTTTTCACCCCGGTCAGTACCGTAGTACCCCCGCGAAGGATTTAGTACCTTTTGTGTAGACACTTTTGAGTCGATATCAGATTTATGGTACAATGGCTTTGACAAAATATTTTAATATTTTGAGAAAGTCTTTATCAACCTTATTTGCTAATAGTCTTTTACAAATATGGCAAAACAGACAACTTCATGTGGGAAGAAAATCTCGATTTTGTAAAAGACATAGTCAAAAACAAAAAAAGAAAAAAGAATGCAATTCAATAGTATCGATTTTTTATTTCGGTAGAAAATGTTGTCAAAATTTTATTTCTATATAGAATTTTTGCAAAATTTTATTTTTATAGAAAATTTTGTCAAAATTTTATTTCAATTGAAAATTTTGTAAAAATTTTGTTTCAATAGGAAATTTTTGCAAAATTTTATTTCTATAGAAATTTTTGCAAGATTTTATTTATATAGAAAATTTTGTCAAAATTTTATTTTCTTTAAAATTCAGTCTCTTGACAATAATCTTCCAGTGAAATTTTTGTTGAAATTTAGTAAAAAGTACCTTTCCGCTCAAAAAATACCTTTTTTGTACTTTCTTAAAAATTGTATTTTCCATCCCTGCAATATACTGTACATTTTCTTCGATTTCATATCCACCTACCATTATGAGGTGGTTTATTCGTACTCATGAGCAATTTGGTGAACTCTCGCTAGCTGGTTAGGCTCTCCATGCTTACCATCAACCATTGTTGAATGCTTTACAAACCAGAAGCTCATTTTCTTTCCCCTTATTGTGTTTCTGCTCTCGTAGCGAAGCTACCCACATTTTTATTGTAGAGCTCGACCGAAGCCGGAAAAACAATAAGCGGCCGAAGCCGATTATTTTCCTCAAATTTATAATTAAAGAAAATTGGTGTGTTTTAGTCCAATATTAGAATATTTTTTCAACAAATGCATAAAGGTAATTCAGTCCAGTAGTTTGATATTATAATGTAAAAAAAAAAGAATTTTTATATTTTTACGTTTTATTTGTACTGGGTGTATTGACTAAGACAAATTCAACACTTGGACAATTCAATATCAAATAAATTATTCAAAAAGCTTCGGCTTCGGTTAATCGTCCTCTTGATGCCGAAGACCGATTTGCGGCCGATTATCGTGGCCGGATGCCGAAGCCGATGCTTCGGTCGAGCTCTAGTTTATTGGTTGTGCCTACATTAAAACAGAGCGGGATCAAGAGAGTGGCGTGGAGGAAAAAGGAATGAGAAAAAGTTTTAAAAGTTAAAAGAGAGTTCTTCGGTCCATTTACAAAATCTTGTATGTGGCTTGAAAGAGGCTTGGACCATTAATACCAGAAATCAAACGGCATTTCAGAAAGCCGAAGGAAATGTATCACATTAAGCATACGTTTTTTTCTATACAGAATTCAAACAATACTGGATCGTATGAATGTGGGTAAACAGTGATTCGGTAGTCTTCGTAAGAAGACATATTCTCTGATTTTAAGGTTGTTTACTTGAGCAGTCAATAAACTTTTCATTGAAGGCGTTTTTTCATCACAGTTAGGAGACTCGGAATTGAGTATCATTGTTAATTTAATTAAATATATTTTTAATTGTAACCACTAGAGCAGCGATGCATGACTTCGGTGGTATCCAGCTACCCAGCAAAAAAGAGCTTCCAAAAAATTAGTTTGGATCACCAATTTGTGCAAACTTGGATCATCTCCAACGAATTTTATACGGGATTGTCATAGGACGGAAGTACTCCATTTTTGGATCCATTGCTTTAGAAGTTGTGCCTTGGAAGTTCATTTGGATGAAGAAATTTGAAAAACGGAAATTTATTCCAATGTAAATAGTGACAGATTAAGAATAATACAAAAAATTGAAAAACTGTAAAATTTTCTGGCAATAGTTCAAAAATGAAATATTTATATTTGTATATAGTCCCAGAGCTTGGGTTAAATAGGAGATTTGAGAATAACATCCAAAATAGATTTAGTCAATTTCCTCTTTGAAAAATACTTAATAGTGACTTTATTATCGACCAACACAATCGGACGGATTTCATTTAATTCTACCCAAAAAATCAGGACACTCAAATTGACTGGAGTCTATGGTAACTGCTAATGTGCTGGGTTTATATTAGATCTAATTCAACAAGTAACTCGATACCACAGTGCTTTAAATTTATTTTTCTGACGAGTTATTGAATAAAACAGGAAACTACAGATACCGTTGTAACGTTCACGTGCAAAAAATATTCAAAAAGGAAAGGACAAAAAATAAGCACATTTCAAGACCTGTTTTGAGCTTCAAAAGATGTCGAATGTTGTATTTAGCTGGTTTCTTTTTCTCCATAACCTTAGAATAAATATTCCACACCGACCAATGCAAACCATTGAATGCCAGCTGGTGGAAACAGAGAGAACCCAGATGTTGATGGTGCAGACGACATTGGATATTTTACAATAGTTTTTCTCCTAGCACCATCGATATTCTCCCATAACTTGCTGACCATCATAAAATAAGAGGCTGGCTGACAAAAATGGCAAATTTGTGTAGCCAGCTTATGCAACAACTTGTGGCAAGTCACGTAGAAGACAACACATTTTCTGTATTTTATTGCGAAAATAGTAGCATGTTTTCCTCATCCAATGGAAATGACTACATGTTTTCGGCATAATGTTTCTCAAAGGCTATTTCGACAGCAAAAATAAATTGTATACATCCATTCATATATAGCCAAAATCTTTCGACAGACTTTATGATAGCTGCACAGTTGGAAGATCCGTCTGCCAGAGCAAATTCATTCGATGGTTGTACTTTTGAATTTGCAGCGCTGCACCATTGCTGAACATGACTATGCATTTTTCCATTTTGAGCCGGGAAACAAAGGGCACAATTGTTTGATTATCGTTAATGTACACGGATAGTTATAAAACAAGCAAGAAATATCCACATTACCGCTGGAAATAATGTAATTGATAGTGGGTAACTATCGCATGATGGACGGATTGATCTTTAGATGAAATTCCTATTTTTAAAGTTAAATAAAAACAAAACTATGGTGCATGCATTAGCAATTGGACTCAATATTACTAAAACACTGTACAGAAATTATTCACGATTGGAAATACAAAATCAAACCAAATTGGAAATAGATGCCGAACCTTAATTCTAAATAAATAGCGTATCTCACGTGTGTTTTCTCACATGCCTACCACTTCGAGACACTCCCAGTTTTTCCTCTCGAAACTGTAAGCAAGCAGTAGTCATATTTCATAGCATTATTTCTTTGAAAACAACATCTATTTCCATATACTCTGGGGCTATTGTGAATTATCCACTGAATGCTAAAAAGGCATTTGTATGGCAGAAAAAATACCAGCGAATAAGCTGTTCAAAGCCAATGCGTGCAGCATTCATTCACCTAATCTTTTTATTGGAATTTTGTGGAATTACCCAGTCAACCAACATTACCCAGTTCTCAATTGAAATGTGGGATTATATGAAAATCTTGCTGGCTTTGACTATGATAAATAAGAATGTGTTTGTATTGTAATGTCATTTCATGTATAATATTAATGTGCATTTGAGATACAATTTCAAATGCACATTAATATTATGCAGTTTTTACAAGGTTATCTCTGCTGTTGATATAGCCTAGCTCAAGTATGTCTAGAGGCTTTAGGCACTCGTGGAATTGATTTTAATAAAATCATACTTAAGACTTATGTGAAGAGATCTGGTAATTGAAATGATATAATCCTCAGATAAATATTTGCTAATTTTACGAAAAGATTTTGGGATAATTGATGGGATGGGAACAATGATAACGGATAATGATGTAAACGTGTTATTTGAATAACACGTTTGGCGGGTCACCGTGCGTGGTACAACGGTGTCACAATGGACTACCAAGATTACGTTGTCAGGAGTAAGAATTAACGTAAAATTTTACTGATAATTAAGTAAACAAAAAACATAAATGAAAGCCACTGCGGGTGGTTTCGAGAACTTCACTATGGCCTTTTCAATATTGAGTTTAAAGTCCGGCTATAAAAAGGAGGTCCCTTGTCATTGAGCTTAACAGGAATCGGGCAGCACTCAGTGATAAGAGAGAAGGTGGCCAATGTGGTATCACAATGGACTGAATAGACTAAGTGAGCCTGATACATTGAGCTGCCACCTAACCTAACCTAGCCCCCAGGTGGGAAGCTTTGGGCAATTATGGTACTAAATTTACTTACTTTTAGACATGAGACCTAAAGAAGAAGGGTTTATAAACAAGGATATTTAATTTTGATTGGGAAGGCATATCTGCAATGCTGTGGAGGAATTTGGAAGGCATTTTTTCTTCATGCAACTTTAGATTCACAATATCAAATGTAAATTTACCAAAACTTTTACTCTTAGGTATTATGTTATTATTTTATATTCCAGCAAAAAAGCGTCGCCAATAAGGTAATGAAAATTTTCATTTTGGATCCGGAAGTGGTGCAAAATTGACACAGAAGCGATGAATTTAACATGGGCTTGTCATAAGAAGGAAGTCCTCCATTTCAACAGCCGTTGCACTGAATTTGCATCACTTTGTTAGGTGTGATCCGAATTCAATGTTTTTGATGTAAATTAAAAAATTCTGTGATATTTTGTCAAATAAATAATTTTTATAATTGTTTATAATTTTTAATGGATTCTAATGCTTGTCGGAAACGTTTGACCTCAAATATTTTCAAAAATTCACAATTTCTTCAGATTGGATTTAGCATTTTTGTCGACAAAATTGAAATGATTCGTACCATTTTATGAATTCTTAAACCAATTAGAAATAAAAAAGTTAAAATTACCCATTAAAAGTATGAAAAAACCAAGTTATAAAAAATTTAATTAAAAGAACTTCCTGGGTAGTTAAAATAAAGAACATCATTGGGAGTGCATCTTCTGGAAGTGCTTTTAAAGTTGTGCCTTTGGAAGAACGTCCAACTTTTTTTGCTGGGATTAAATGGATAATTTTTTTTAACTTTATTAACAAATAATATGAAATTATTAGTTAAATGGATAATTGTAATGTGTAATTATAAGAATCTAATATTCTTGTTGTACATGTCATAAATAAAACAATCAATTAAAAAATCTTAAAAAGGGGAGAATCCAAATATATTGGCCTTCTGCTTTGTTATACTTTAGTTTTAGACTGCCAGTTAAAATGGCATGGGTCCAAAAAAAAAAACATGTTCGTAAATCACGCGTGATTCATCCGAAGCCGTGAATGAAATTTAAACTTGTGTATGTGCGTGAATGGGACTAAACTAAAATGTGTCATGCGTGAGTGAAAATCAAATTGTGTTGGTGATTGTGCGTGAGTAAAATTCCTTCAAAAACACGCACACGATAAAAATTCACGTTTACGATACAATATACTTTCACGATAAAATTCACGGTAAAACAATGGGGTGAATAGTCTAAGTAAGCCTGAAACTTAATCGGGCTGCCACTTTAAGCTTAAGCCAAAGATACAAAAAACACACTCATGAACAAATTCACCTTCACGATTAACCGAACCATATTTTAATTTTGTTAATGATTCCGTTGTGAGTTATGAATGTTAATTACTAGCTTCGGTGCAGTCCTGTGATGGAGTGGTAATTTGCACCATGTTACCCTAGGATAATTTATTGGAATCAAAGCTCGTCCATTAATCTTTCCAAAATACACCCATGTAAGAAACGCCTTCAAATCGAATGCAAATTTAAGTCGGTCTACGATGTAGAATCGACATTCAAACCGGTTGTGCAGTCAATTTAAGTTAAAAAAAAAACATTTTCAATATATATCTATAACTAAAAATTATGGGGTTAATTAATTTTACGAAATCTAATTCTTAGGCCCAACAAAGCTATCCAAATTTTAGAGATCTCTCGTTTTTTTCAAAAAATTAGGAATAAATATCCAACCCATATAGTGCATGAGAAAGTTTTCTCAATGAAACACACACTCAAAAAAGACGCGGCTTCTTTCAAGTAAAAAAATTTTTTAGCGACCTATCTGGCTTTAACTCTAGGACCAATAAAACTAAAATTAGGATACAGCTCTCATTTTCATTCTCTTTTCGCGGGTTATTAATAAAAGTACTCACGCACTAACAAATGCCACTTTAAAAATCCAAATTATAACGGATACTTCAAAGTCTTAGCCTATATTTGAAGCTTTTATATCTTAAATCTAAAGTTTCAATATTTCAGTTTATTTAAGGACAATTTCTTTAAATCAAAAATGTGTTTCTTTACTTTAAGGAAAATTAACGGAGGGATGCAAATTTACAAAATTTGTGTCATAAATTTAATAAAAAAAATTGAAGCAAAGATTATAAACTTTATTTTAATTAAAATTTCATTATTTTAACGAAATTTTACCTTAATATTTTGTAAATTTCGCATCCTAAAATTTAGGTTGCGTAATCTTTATTATCACGTAAATAATTTTTTTCAGTGTAGGCAACGAAACACGGTCACTATCCAAAAATAACATTTTGCACTGGAAACATGTTTGAGGTGATTATATTCCATCTCTGCATGCACGTTTAGCTCATAAAATGTAGAAAGTTTAAAAAATTAATAAAATTTAACTACAAACAAATAATTTTGTGCAAAAAAAAATAAGTTTTTGTAGTGGTAGTTATTTCCTTCGGAAAATATTTTTAGTAAGTTATACTATTATTTTGCACTTTTAAATTATAACAAATTCTAGAATTAAGGTATATACCATATTTTGTAAAAGATGAAAAAAGTGTATTATTGTTTTTACTAACTGAATAAAAGAAAAAGTAAATAAAAATAAGTTAAATTTAGCGCTAGTTTAACTACGAAAAGCTTAGATAAGTTGTCACAATTTTAAAATGTGTGAAGACAAAAATGGATACAAGTTCCGATATGATATTTTAGCCAGAAATTTTCCATTCCATATAAAGGTAGAGAAAACCTACAACAAATTATTGGATTGCATATAACTATAGGAAATATTTCGTATGTTCTTTTCTAGTATATTATTGACGTATTTTTGAACTTACATATTAGTGTTGTTTTAAAAAATTTAATGTTACAAACCTTCTCAACCCAAAATGACGCTGCGGTCCCCATTTGGGAAGTGCTGATCTAGGACATGCAACAAACTCTGCTATGCAGTTTGAACTAAGTTTTTGTATTTTTTTGTACAATTTTCTTGTCTTTAGGCGTGTTTCACTAAAAGCTTCCCGATTGAATATTGCCTTATGAATTAGATGATTAACTCCTAGCAAACTTGTAGGCAAACATTTCATAATAGCTACAAATTCTATTTCAATAGTGTGGTATGTTTGGGTTTTTTGTTCACATTAAAATCTCAAACCAATATTAGAGGATACTTCCACTCAACACTTCCCAAATAACATTGTCCATAGATATAGTTACTGTAAAATCATTAATTTAAGTTGGCGTAGAGTCAAAGACTTTTTTAGCCCATTAGTGTAGATGGCGATAGTGGTTCGATACCAGTCTGATAGCAAATGAAAATCTACTTTCCAAAAATGGTTTCCATGTTTGTAAACAAATCACGCTAACGTTTCAATAAACAACTCCAATGGAAATTAATAAAATTTGATTTTTTTTTACTTCTGATCCCCGTTAAACCAGTAACCAAGCCGAATGAGTGAGCGAACGAGCCACTAAGAAATAAGCAAAGCGTCCGGAGTTTAGGCGTTTTGATAGTTTTCTAAGTGGGTGTTGTCGTTTGGCTTTGCTTAAGCACTAAATTGACTTCGCCTCTATAGAAACACATGGGGCAATCAATTCAATCCACCAGCGATTTCAGATATTATGAAATTTAAGCTTGTTTATAATTTGAGTTAAGCAAAATGGCAGAGGATGTGGTGGACCTCATCTTCGTTAAATGGAAGCCGAAATAAGAATAACGAACTATTATTTCCGCTTGGCGAAAAATAGATTAAATTTTCCTTTTTGGCAACAATTTCTTAAATTCTATGTAGTTGGGTAACAACGAAATAATCTATGTTTTGGATTTTAATTATAAACATTTGTGATACTAGGTATCTACTTGTCTTTAGACAAATTTTATTTATTTACATAATGCACAATAAGGCGCAATTTTCAAGACATCCAGCCTTACACTTGCTCAGTTTGATACGACCAAAAAACTTTAAATTGTGCACAGCTGATATGATATATGGCATAATAACATTACACTAGGTGGCGAAACATGAGAACTAAATGATTTAAATACAAGCTCTCCATCATTTGTCACTAAGACTTCTTGAAATCTTCATTTTACTACATGCAATGAATTTACAAATTACACTAGTTTACAAAAAAAAAAATCATGCACACTTGATGACAGGCAACTTTTATTATGTATTTTGATCTGCTGAATTCGAAAAAAATTTTTATGGAACAGTTGTTGAGATATCCCGTTATTTTTAGTTTTTCGCTCTTTTTTCACTAAACAAATTATAAGGTATTAAGATGACGAATAATCGTTTATAATTGGATCTGTTATAGGTTAAGTCGTTCAAATATTTAAAAATATCGATGCGAAAAGGCCAAATTTTCAAAAAAATCGTATTTTACAATGGACCATTTCCGCCAGAAAAGTATAAACCATTGGAAAAACGTCGGGTTTCTCTTCATGGTCGTATAGATGATTCTCTAACGTAAGTAATAAGACCAACTAGAAGAAAAACGACCTTTCATATCGATGCGAAAAGGCCAAATTTTCAAAAAAATCTTATTTTACAATGGACCTTTTCCGCCAGAAAAGTATAAACCATTGGAAAAACGTCGGTTTTCTCTTCATGGTCGTATAGATGATATTCTAACGTAAGTAATAAGACCAACTAGAAGAAAAGCGACCTTTCATGACGATCTAAACGGTCATTTCTAACTCGAGATATAATTTGTTTAGTTAAAAAAAGAGCGAAAAACTAAAAATAACGGGATATCCCAAAAACTGTTCCTTAAAAAATTTTTCAACATTTTTTTTCGAATTCAGCAGATCAAAATACAAAAGTTCACTCTCATCAAGTGTACATTTTCATTGTAATGTGTGTTTTTAATCAAAGCAGTTCAAAAACTTCATTCACGATAACGAGAATTAAGCCATCCTTGTTTGAAACTGGAAAACATGTTGTCGTGAAGCCAAAGATTTGGTGTCCTTTAAATTCGTATTGCTTAGCATAGAAGACACATTTCGATTGGTAAACAATATGTTGCATATTTTACACTTTACCCCATAAATCGAAAATTTTTGTTCGATTGGAAAATTCAGTGCATCCTACCCAAAATGTACACGTTCGATTGACGATTGACGCGAGAGCAAAAGTCAATCAGATGTCGAAGACGCTTTTATTCTTCGACCTAAATAAGAGCGTTGTTGAAAATACAAAAGAAAATGCGTGACGCGTGTATTGTGGTTGTTTTTCAATTTCTTCAACAAAGCTGATTAATTTGGCAAGAAGAAGCATATCAATTGTTTAGTGCCGCGACAACAAAATTCGATATTAAATATTTTAATAGCAAAATGCAAAAAGCAAAAAGCAAATGCGTTTTTTGGCCAACACAATTGTAAATGTGCTGTTGGAGAGTAGTTCTTCTGACGACGATGAAATAACTGCTTGGACGAAATAACCAACGGCGAGTTAAAAACTTTGTTTAGGATGTAATAAATTTGTACTCTGATCATTAAAAATATATAAAATCAAAAGTTTTAACAATTTCCCTTAGTTCAAGAAAAATTTGCGTGTTAGTCGAGATTCCAATAATAGTTGTTAATAATAATCGAAATATTTCCGCCAAATTGCTTTTGTTTTGATTTTATATCAGTGTTGCTCCTTTTTTGTTCGTTTTCATACGCAAACGGTGTTGTCATTGAAAGGGGTTTCGGCAACACTGTGGTAACACCATAAAATGTTGTACCATTTGTATGCAACACTTTTTTCCCAAACGAAATCACCATAAGACAATATGTTTGACAAAGGTCAGCTTTTTTCTTCATACGCTATCACAGTCCTTTAAAAACGAGTTAATGACAACTTTATTTTCCAAATTCAGACTCGACTTCCAGTAGAAATTATATTTTGTTTCAAGTAAAAAACGTACTTTAACAAAAGTGTTGAAAAACATGTCCTATTTTTAAACGATTTTTTGCTTTGTAGTCAAGATGCAAAAAAAACAACAAATATAAAAAAAATAAAAAATTTTTTCTTGCATGTTATGATACCATTTTTACGTCAAAACACTTAATTATAAGGATAACACGACTTCCGTGAAAAGTTTATCGACTTTTGGACAAAGAAAAAATCTTTATATAAGAGAAGTGCGTCTTCTATGCTAAGCAAAATTTGCCTTCGTATTTTAGGGACATGAAATCTTTGACCTCAAGACAATGCGTATGGTGCATTCCATTCTTGCTTAAAATACTCTGGGTACAAATTATTTTTTATTTTTTTTATTTTATTTTTAAAAGATAAACGGCTTATTTATGGTCTCTAGTATTTACTTGTATCTTGAGTATAAACATTTTTTAATCTAAAAAAATCACATTTTTCGATTTGACAATAAATATATTAACTAGGTTTTAACGGATTAATTTTATACGTTTTTCTAAGAAAAATTAAATGTCAAACCATGAAAAAAGAAAAATCTCGTACCTCCCAAAAATCACTTTGGCATTTATCGTTCTCAAATGCCATCTGAAGCATTCTCATGTTCTTTGCAGGCAACGAAAGAGAAAAACGAAGATGTTTCCCAATAAAGAAGTTTATGACTAATAAAATTTAATGAAGTATAACTAAAATCATTATTCGGTATTCATTTCACCACACTTCACTGGCTTTAATGCATTGGCTGTCATGAAAGGCCTACAAAAAGAACCCCCTTTCCACCCTTACACTTGGTAGACATTTAACACCACAGAATATTATCTAAGGAAGAAGTTACTGTCTGGTAATGCCTTAAAAGTTAATATGGATATTGTTTACATGCATGGCAAATTTCTAGATGTTTTCTCTTCTTGAACCTTTATTCCCACACGAAATTGGTATATTGGGAAATTAGCAAATGTCAAAGTTATTCATAGACTCTTCAGAAGGCCAAGATAATCATTTAGCAGAGAAATTGTACTGGATATATTGAAATTATTAAAAGCTCATTACCATTACCATGTAAGCACAATATGTTAATGTTATTATGTGGTGTTGAGCGTGAATACCAATAAAAGGATACCATGCCATGAAGTTATTGAGGTGGTAGTTCCAGATTTATTTTAAAACATATTGGGTATATCGTTGAGAATATTTAAAAATACTAAAAGGCGACCTTAAGAGATTGTATTTTAATTATTTATACATTTGAAGATAATGAGACAGTGAGAGATACTATAAAAGTGTAACCAAGAAACTGATTGAGGCAAATAATTGTGAGGGAATTTTCTGGGGTACCAATGGTAACGAAGTTTGTTAGACACAGAAAAGGAGAGAACAATATGTTATTTGATGTCATACTAGTAAGTGTTTACATAGTACACGAAATTTTTGATTCAAAGATGTTGACTTTAAGAAATTTAGGTCCTTTTTAAAGATGCAACACAACTTCTAATAGGGAACCTTGGGGCAAGGCACTATAATTTGCAACCTCTTTTAATTGTTGTACCCGTTTTAATTTGGATTTCAAACAAACAGCGGGACAGACAGCCTATGGCCACTATATGATCACAAAATCATCAGAAACAAATTGTTTGCTGAGACAATCGACATAGATTTAGAAATGGTTAATACCAAGCTTTTTTTCCTACTTCCAACTAAAGTTAGGTTACTTCTCATTTAGAAATTATAGATACACAGAAAAGGGAGTTTCTCATAATGATCACATTAATTTTAAGTGCAAGTATATGGTATCATGTTCATGAACCAGTATAAAATGTTTGCGACATATATGTTATGTTTGAGACAACGAATTTTCTTAAGTATAACATATGTGGATGTAAAGAGTGTATAAAGATAGAACTTAAGATGGCAACAGATCGAGTTGACGAAATACATCAACATAACACTGAGGGAGAATAAAATTAGAGCTAATGAAGGTTAGGTTAGGTGATACCACATTAACTAAAAGTACCTATTACATGTGGGCACTCCTTGTTTTATCATCTGTTGAACCAACCAGATTGTTCTAAAAACATTAGCAGACTGCTTAAGTTAACATTTTCCAGGACCGCCAGTAATCTAAAATTGTATTCTCCTAAAATTCGCTTACACCTTACACAAAATGCAGGACATTAATTAAGAGCTAATGAAAGTTTCCCTGAAACTACTTGAGAAACATGTGCTGCCACATGTCTGACTGTTGATGTTGATATGCTTAAATATAAACATTATATACATCGCTGTTTACTTTTTCTTCTAGTGAAATCAAAACTCGAGGTAGGCAATAAGTAAGCTGTTTTCGAACATTCCAATAATTTAGTTGAAAAAAATTCCGAAAATATATATCCTTAAAGCGTCCCATACTGTTATATGTTACAAAAGCAATTTTTTGCGGGTGTCAAAAGCACGGCGGCATGGGGTTTGATAATGGTAACGATTGTCAATCAATCGTTATGATTATGTTTTACCACCCGACATTATCATCCACGTAATTTTGTTATCAATAAACCAGTAACCTAGGTAAGGTGGACAAAAAAATTAACGATAAATATCAATATCTATTGCACAATAAATTAAGGTGTCTGGTGTATGTATTTTAACTATGGCTATTTTCAACATATTACCCAGGTAATTGTTATCATTACATTCATATGTTTTGAAGTATTTGTTACTTAAGGTGTGGTCAAACTAGGCAAATATTAGACCAAAGTTTTCCAGGATAATTTTCGAAATATATGGATAACGATTTTGATAAGAAAAATCGTGACAAATAAGAGCTAAAATGTTTGCGGGTTTGACTGTGAAGAGGAATTCTTGTTTGATTTCTGTCAAATATTTGTCCAGTGTGACCGTACCGTTAGTCATTCGGCATACAGCCAGTGGATAATTTCGGTAGGTAGAGAACGAGGTTACAAGGGGTTTATTATGTCTGACATCACATTTGCTTATCTTGCAGCTAAAAAGTGTATTTTACAAACAACCAAAAATACGACACAAAAGAGTTTGATATGTTGTTATCTATGGTCAGGTCGTTGTTTGTGGCATTGTTGTTTGATATTTCTCCTACAGCTCCTCTAGCACTGCTGATAAGCGACGTTAGTAAGCAGAATTTTTCTGTGCGGTAGTCATAATAAAAAATACAAAAAAAAAAACACAAATTAGCTCAAAAATGTATGTTCTCAATTCGACATGATGTACCACTTAAGGTGGAGATAGCCTGACTGACATTTTCATAATGGGATAGTTTTGTAATATTTCCTCTTAATATGGCAAAAGCGGGCTTTGTATTTAATGAGTTTCAGATTTGGAACTTTCTCCCCGAAATTGTTTTCTTGTGATTGTACAAAAAATCTGGCCCGTTTACAAGAAAATTGCAAAAAGGATACATTTAAGAAGTAATTCACTTTTAAATTTATGTTGATCGCCTATTTTATGTTTACACCTTTAATTATTCCGTAGTTCGTCTTTTTACCTCATGTAATCTCAAAGTCCTTCAACTTGTTAATAAAAACCTAAAAAAAGCCTTTCAAATTTAGTCTCGAAAGCTGTCACCTATTTTAGAATACGTTTTAACTTGATAGTCATGTTGCATAATCGAATGAAGAATTTTAAAGATTTATATCAAATTTTTAAAGATTAATTGACTCAGTTCTATAGAATTTTCTTTAATGTAAAGATACCCATTTTTAAGTCGAATCTCCTAACTCTAAGGACAAAATGGAAAAAGTACATTCGTACTTTAAGGAAAATAAATCTTTGTACTCAAGACAATATCTGTTGCAGTGTTAACGCCGGTACTATGTTCGGGTTTCGAGTTGAAAATCACTTTATTTTCGCGATTACTTTTTCTGATATAATCAAAAACCTTAACGAAATCTAGATGAAAAAGAAAGTTCACATGAATTGAGTTAAATTAACTGTTTTAAATTAAACTATTTTAACAAAGTAACCGAAAAGCGATCATAGTACCGGCCATAAAGTTGTGTTTAATTTCATTATAGAGTGAAAGAAAACGATTTATTCTATTCTTAAAAAAAAAACGTTGGCGTTCTTGTTTTCCATTGCTTCTATGAAATTGAGATTAAATACCTTAACCCTCAAAACTTAGAAAATCACAGAGCAGAACGTCAAAGTTTTTCAAGCAGAACCAAAAGCTTGTATAGTATTCTGAGGGTTAATATTACCAAATGATGGCGATTGGGCCTTTATTCTTGACTTGAAATTCATTTTTACATTTATGAGTTTCACATATATATTAAATCCAGCTTTCGGCTCTTTGGCTAGAAGTCTTTGGTATATACTTCACTCAGACTGAATTAATTTTACTTTTACTTTGTTTATTTTTCATTTAGTTTGGATAAGTATAGAAAACTTCATAAAGGTAAAAAACGAACAAAACTGAAATAAAACCCAAAACTAGGCGTACCGAAACTGGAAATAATAACACAGAAACAAAACAATACCCCTGCAAACAGGACAATTAATAGCCATATGTTTTTATATGGTTAGCAAAACCAATTGACCCGAAGCCATCCGAAGCCATCCGAAGGCCTTTTATTTTATGGACTTTATACCAGTGCTGCCGCTACTACTTCAATCGAAGTATTTTGCTTCATTTTCACAAAATTTACTTCGTCACTCCTTCTTTCAAAAATCTGCTTCACTTTTTGTTCTGCTTCAAATTTTTAAATTTTCCCCCATATTACCTAATTGTTTTTCCTATTCCTTTAATTACGATTAACATAGCGGGCTGCCGATAGAATTTCAAGCAAAATCGTTACTTTTTTCGATAAAAATCATCAAAAAATCGGCAATATTAATATAGTTAATTTTTTTTTTGTATATGTCAAACACACAACAAAATTATTTATTTCACATACAAAACAGAAAATTAATGTACACAACTATGCATTTCAATACAATAAACTATAAAGAAATCAGTTTTGCATGCAAATAACATTAACATAAAAATAATTTTCTAGTTAAACAAAAATATTTATATAAAAATCTATTTTTTAAATTAAATTGAATAACATTTTTATTTAAAAATTAAATATTTTAAAGCTCAAGAAAAAGTCCCGCGTTTTCAAAAACAAGTGATTATGGTCTTTCCGATAAATATTAGTAAAAGTTTCTTTTGCACATTCTGAGTAAATCATTATCAATTTTGGTATTAAAACAATTTGTGTTTTTTTCATTGCAGGTTATTTTTTGGAATGAAATATTCCTTTCAATGAATTATTCTCCAGCTATCATCTTACTTTAGTTTTTTGCTCAAAATTTTCTACGTTTGCTGTGGAGTGTGGAAGAATCGTGATTATTTGCTTATTTTGACAAAAATCGCCAAAGTGCTCCATGTTTTGTTTCCGATTTTTCCCAAAATTTTTCAAATTTACTTAATATTTTCAAAAATTTCTTCAAAATGTAAAAACTTTAACTCCCTAAACTATTTGTCTAATGAACGGAGATAATATCGTTAAAATCGGAATTGTCCATTTTGTGAGTAAAAAATCGTCAAAATTCCGATAAATCGGCAAGATTGGCAGCCCTGACAATCGGGTATGTTCTGGGTTTCACATGAAAGACTTTCAGGGAATTGTTCCCGTCGGCTTTGCTCTGTAAGCTACTTTTCCCCTCACAGATGGAAAAATTTTTCATGGAATTTTTTGTAGTGGAATCTTTCTTATTTGCAAAGAAAGAAAATAAGGATTTGAAACCGATATTTTTTCTTCCATATGCCCTTTAACAACAAGATTAAATAATATATCACAAATTGGCCAAGATTTCCCTTTCATTTTTGATAAACATTCAGGAATGTTTAAAAGCACATCCAGAGACCCCTGTTGTTTTCTCGGAAATACCCATGTTATTTTCTCTGAAATTATGTATATGATTTCGGCAAGCATGTTACGTTTAGCGAGAAAACAACATTTTTCCGACAAACATGCTACGTGGTCACCATCCAAAAATTACATTTTGCTCTAGAAACATGTTTTAGGTGATCATATTCCTTCTCTACGTCCAGTTGATAATCGGAAAATTACGCTATTTTCGATCCAGTTCACAAAGTTTAAAGTTAACCCTAGTGAAGATTTCGATAATAATAAAACTAAAATCAACATTTGCGAAATTGGTAATCGACATTGTTGAATTTAGGACTCCTCTATATAGTATTATCATTAAAAATGGTATTATGGAAGGATATTGAGGGGAAATGTAGTGTAAAACTAGGGCAACACTTTTTCTCAGAAACGAAATCGCCCTAAGATAATGCAAATTGATATAAGCAAAATCCTTTGTGTAAATTTTCTTATACAAAATATTTTGTATTTATTCTGTTTGTTATTGTTGTTTTATTCATCGATCATTATTCTAGATTTGATTTCAGCCTAAAAACATGCGTTGACTAAACTAAAAGAAGTAGCTTAACCAACGGAGGAAAATATGTAGTTCATGTTTATTTTGGAAAATTTTGCCTAAAACACTTTACTATTGTACACATGGAATTGTACGATTTGTTATCGTGACTTCACCTTTGGAATGTTACTTATCTTCTCTTTACCGCTATACAAATATGGTATTTTCAAGAAAACGTTTTCGGAACGTGAATTCTAGGAGTTCTTCATTCTAAAAACACAACAACATAAACAATCTGCCATGATTTTCGCATACCAGAGATACAAATCGTAACAACATTATTTTGAGATGGCTCTTTTGCGGCGTCAAATAAAATTTAAATTAAAATTGTGCTATTTATTTGAATTTTTCATGCAATTCAAGCATCGCACACCCAACAAATGAAACAATGGGTCCCCACTACCAAGAAAAAACCAAAACGAGTTTGGTTGCAGAATAATCATACATCGCCATATTCATCCGCACGCACCACTGGCCATTCATGGGCTAGCAGTAAATGTTGTTGTTGTTTTAATTGTTTGTTTGGCAGACGCTCGTCGTTTAAAAACAAACGAAGCACATGAAACTATACACACATGTTTGCCTTAATCGCTGCAGCTCGCAGGCACACACACACGCTCATACTCGTACCGTATGTGTGCGAATCGGTTTGTATTGCAATGCAATACACAAATGTGGGGGAATAGCTAACAATTAAACAAGGCTGATTGTACTCCATTCCCCCTTTGTTGATTTTGTTGTTATAATTTTGTACTCACACTCAAATCGATGACGAAGAATTGTATAAATTTGTATTTATTTTGTATTTGGTTGTTGCGTTTTTTGTTATTATTTCTCTCTTTTTTTCTGTCGCACTAACACAAACACATGTATACATTCACAGCTGATGCTCTACACCTTTTATTCAATATACGCTTTAAAGTTTAAAAATATATCGGCAAATTATTTGTGTATATCTTTTCTTTCTATGGGGAAGTTACACTTTTTTAAGTTGACTGGAAATTTGCAATTTCCGTTTTTTGGGGTTACACAAAATTTGCTGACGTTAAGTATATATTTAACTGGATTTTTTGTGCTTTTATTTTTTTTTTTGTTTAACGACCAACCATAGCACTACAACGAAACTTTCATTGCTTTTAGTGAAGTTGTATCGAGTGTGGGTATTATTATACATTAATTTTCAATAGACACACATACATATTCTCTTTAGATATCTTATTCATATCAATTTACACAATATCTTTCAAAACAATTTCCAATAAGAAATTTTCACAATATACGATTATGCGACAATCCGACCCGAACACGTCTATATTAAAAACACGAATGAGCAACAATGACTCTCTTCGCCTACGATAGAGTTGATTGGAACCCATGCATGTGCTAATAAGAATCCACAAACGAATCTCGAAGGCCCCATTGAGAGCGTGAGAGTATCTGAGGCATTTGATAGTGGCAAGAGAGAGAACCAGAATCGCGTATAACCAGTGTTGCCAGGTAATTTTTGATTCTTCCACCCAAATCTTAAGAAAAAAACCCCTAAATTGGTCTAGACTTTTATCAAAAACCCCCAAACATTTTAAGTATGTAAATAGTACAAAAAGAGGCCCAACATTTCGTTAAAAATTCTGTAGTGGTACACTTTAAAAATTAAATTTAACACAAATATATAAACTGAAAGAAGATTTTTTTCCGAGGAACAACATTTTAGACAAAATAAGTTTTTTTAATGCTAAAAATTTTCTTTTGAAGTAAATAAAAATCATTACACCACTTACCACAAATTCGGGTTCGATTCCTGCTTCGACCGAACACCAAAAAGAGGATTATCCCACCTCAGTAATTCTGGTGACATTTCTGAGGGTTTTAAAGCTTCTCTAAGTGGTTGCACTGCAATGTGGAACGCCGTTCCGACACGGCTATAAAAAGGAGGTCCTTTGTCATTGAGCTTAACATGGAATCGGGCAGTGATACGAGAGAAGTTCACCAATGTGGTATCACAACGGACTGAATAGTCTAAGTGAGCCTGATTCATCGGGCTGCCCCTTCAACAGATGCGTTTAAAAAATAATGTCATTGCCTTCTTGCTTGTATTTAGGAACATGGGTTGACTTCCCTTTTTTTCAAAATTCATGCCAGAATTGTTCCAAATTTTGTTGAGAATTGCTCCTCCTTATAAGATCTAAGATATTTTTTTACCCCCAAAAATCCCCCCAAATGAATGTTACCCCTAAAAATCCCCCTAAACGTGTAAAAAACCCCTAAATTTGGGGGGAAACCCCCAACCTGGCAACACTGCGTATAACTGAGTTTGTACAAAATAACATTATTTTAACTTTGCATATGCCGCCGTCTGTTGGACAAACAATCACCATACATTTGTGCTTGGCGGTGGCATTTTATTTATCTCTTACCATCCATTTCTTCCATCCCTTTACCAAACAAAAGACTTTATGGAATTCTCTTGAAATGAGAGACTCGCCTGTTATTATTCATGTTGCTCATGCGGTGGTGGTTGATTTTGGTATTGTGTTTCGTAAATTGTTCTTTTTTGTTTTTTTTTTTTATTTTTGTTTTGATTCTTTTCTATGCTTTTGTATATGCTGTTCATGTGGTTCTCTTGTGTGGATTGCAAAATGAGTGAGAATTGAGATATTTTGGCATTTTGGAGATATTATTAACTTAAAAATCCGTACGTACTATACACGAAGCGTATCGCATGCGATATATTTTCTCTTTGTAAACTACCTGCTGCATGTTTCGGCTTATGAGCAGGGCTGCCAATGGCGATTTATCGGCATTTTGACGATTTTTTACTCAAAAAGTAGCAAATGCCGATTTTCCGATTTTTACCCCAAAAATGACGATATTAGCTCGGTTCAAAAATTTGGGCTAGAAGCAGTTCGTTTACACATTTAGAGACAGCAAAAGAGAGAATACATTTGACAATAGTCGGATAGAGAAATTGGAAGTTTTTGCTAGAGATTTCATACATGTAGGATCTATCCATCATTTTACAGCATTTACAAAAATTTACCAAAAATCTACCTAATTAATAGCATTTATTTTGAAGTTGTTGATCAAATTTTTGTGGTTAGTATATAAAAATATTGTGTTATTGGAAAAGTTTTATTCTACAAAAGTTTATTTCTACAAAAAAATTTGACAAAATTTTATATCTATGAAATTTTGTCTCTTGAAAATTTTGTCAAAATTTTAGTTCTATAAAAAATTTCGTCAAAATTTTACTTCTATAGAAAATTTTGTCAAAATTTTATTTCTGTAGAAAATTTTGTCAAAAATTTATTTCTATAGAAAATTTTGTAAAAATTTTATTTCCATAGAAAATTTTGTGAAAATTTTATTTTTATGGATTTTTTTAATGTTATTTCTATAGGAAATGTTGTGAAAATTTTATTTCTATAGGAAATGTTGTGAAAATTTTATTTCTATAGAAAATTTTGTAGACATTATATTTCTATAGAAAATTTTGTCATCATTTTATGTTTATAGAAAATTTTGTCAAAATTTTATTTTTATAGAAAATTTTGTCAAAATTTTATTTCTACAGAAAATTGGTGGTGGTTGATTTTGGTATTGTGTTTCGTCAATTGTTCTTTTTTGTTTTTTTTTTTTTTTTGGTATTTTTGTTTTGATTCTTTTCTATGCTTTTGTATGTGCTGGATTGCAAAATGATTGAGAATTGAGATATTTTGGCATTTTGGAGATATTATTAACTTAAAAATCCGTACGTGCTATACACAGGGCTGCCAATTTTGCCGATTTATCGGCATTTTGAAGATTTTTTACTCAAAAAATAGCAAATGCCGATTTTCCGATTTTTACCCAAAAAATGACGATATTAGCTCGGTTCAAAAATTTGGACTAGAAGCAGTTCGTTTACACATTTAGAGACAGCAAAAGAGAGAATTCATTTGACAATAGTCGGATAGAGAAATTGGAAATTTTTGCTAGAGATTTCATACATGTAGGATCTATACATCATTTTACATCTACAGTATTAGTGCTCGTACCAAAACTAATCCACAAAAATTTGAAGAAAATTTTATCAAAAATCTACCAAATTACAAAAATATCTTGAAGTTGTTGATCAAATTTTTGTGGTTAGTATATACAAAATTTTTTTTTTATTCGAAAGAAATTTTTTATATAGAATATATAGAAAATTTTGTTAAAATTTTATTTCTACAGAAAAAGTTGTCAAAATTTTATTTCTATAGAAAATTTCGGCAAAATTTTATTTCTATAGAAAATTTCGGCAAAATTTTATTTCTATAGAAAATTTTGTTTAAATTTTATTTCTACAAAAAACGTTGTTAAAATTTTATTTCTATAGAAAATTTCGTCAAAATTCTATAGAAAATTTTGCCAAAATTTTATTTCTATAGAAAATTTTGTTAAAATTTTATTTCTACAGAAAAAAGTTGTTAAAATTTTATTTCTATAGCAAAATTTTATTTCGATAGAAAATTTTGTCAAAATTTTATTTATATAGAAAATTTTGTCAACATTTTTTTTCTATAGGAAATTTTGTCAAAATTGTATTTCTATAGAAAATTTTGTCAAAATTTTAATTCTTTAAAAAATTTTGTCAACATTTTATTTCTATAGAGAATTTTGTCAAAATTTTATTTCTATTGAAAACTTTCTCAAGCCTTTATATCTGTAGAAAATTTTTGCACAATTTTTTTCTATAGAATATTCTTGCAAAAATTTATTTCTATAGAACATTTTTGGCATTTTTTTTTTTGAATTGCATTGCATTGCATAAAAATTTTCTTTTTTTATTTTTATACAAGACTGAATTCATTATGATTTTGTAGTTGAAATGCATAGTTGTGTTAATTTTCTGTTCTTTAAATGAAATAAATCTTTTTGTTTTTAACCAAAAAATTAGTTTGGTTTTAATATTATTAACATTGCAGATTTTTTGACTTGATTTTTGATTTTTAACATGGAAGTGACGATTATGACGATTTTTTTCGGACAAAAGTGATTATTTTTGAAATTTTATTGGCAGCCCTGTCTATACACGAAAAAAGTGACGATTTTGCTTGAAATTCTATTAGAAGCTCTGCTTATGAGCAAGATCTAAGTGCATGCAATTTAAATTTTCATAATAACAAACGTAGGCAGGGCTGCCGATTTATCGGCATCTTGCCGTTTGTTACAAAAAAATTACCGATTTGCCGATTTTTGCGTCGAAAACGACGATCTTATTTTGTTTGCAGCTGACTTTTTTGAAAAAGAGCCAAATGTTAAAAATCTTCAGTTTTTTTAAGAAAATCATTAAAAGTTCATAAGAACATAAGTGTACATTCTGCATAGAAAAACTTAAATATTTTACGCGTTGAATTCAATTGTAATAAAAGAATTGAAATTTTCATTTTCCGGTAAAGGTTTTCGCTATTTATCATTTAAATCTGAAATCAAAATCCATCCTTCTAGATCGGTATCAACAAAATTAAGTGCTGATATTCATGCATCACAAATTTGAACTTAGTCCATTAGTTACTTAATTTTTCATAAGGTTTAACATAGAAAAAGCAAGCTCCGCACAAGCACTGCCGTGCATGGGCATTTGTATGTAATGCATCACAGCAAAAAAAGCTTCGCCAAAAAAGTAATGAAAATTTTTTTTGGATCCGGAAGTGGTGCAAAATTGACGCAGAAGAGATGAATTTAACATGGGCTTGTCATAGGACGGAAGTCCTCCATTTCAACAGCCGTTTCACTGAATTTGCATCACTACTTTAGGTGTGATCCAATTCAATGATTTAGATGTAAATTAAAAAATTCTGTGATATTTTGTCAAATAAATAATTTTTATAATGTTTTATAATTTTTAATGGATTCTAACACTTGTCGGAAACGTTTGACCTCAAATATTTTCAAAAATTCACAATTTTTTCAGATTGGATTTAGCATTTTTTTCGACAAAATTTAAATGATTTGTACCATTTTATGAATTCTTACTCTGTCTTTAACCTATTTGAAACAAAAAAAGTTTGAATTACCCATTAAAAGTATGGAAAAACCAAGTTATGAAAAAATGAATTACAAGAACTCCCTGGGTAGTTAAAATAAAGAACCATTGGGAGTGCATCTTCTGTGTAGTGGTTTTAAAGTTGTGGCTTTGGAAGAACTTTTTTGCTGGGATTTTATTGAGGGTTCCAGAAGATTTTAATTCGATTTTCTTTATCCTTGAAAAAATTTTCTAATACATCAAATCTAACCTATCACTAAGTTTCAAGATTTTATGTTCTGAGACTTCGAAAATATTTTTGTGTCCCTTAAACCATGATTGGAGTTTGGAACTTTTAAAATATGTAGAAAGATTTCGTTGTAGTTTTTCGACGTCATCTGGTATGTATTTTAATGTGGACTTGTTAACTAAATTCATTTAATATGGAACATATTTATTTGCAGTTTTATTCATTTAATTAACCTATGCCATTATGAACTATATGGATTTATTTATGGATTTATTTGTTTTTCTTTAACATGGTTGCTACACCAATTTTTTACCAACCTCACAACCTGCTTTACATTTCCTTTGTCACTTTTTTATTTAACCCTAAACTTATTCACTTTAATTAGGAAACGACTAATGCCCTTTTCCTGTACAGTAATCCCTCGATTTACGTCGTCTCGGTTTATGTCGTCACATTTTTTGTTCCATCAAACTTCGATTTACGTCGTCAATTTTTTTGCCCACTTTATCAGAAACGCCTTCCATACGTAAAATAAGTAACAACGATGATGACATCGAAACATTTTTTTTCTGATTCTTACCGAAATTACTGAATTACCTTTATTTTTGAAGTTTTTTATTATGTACACGCACATATATACATAAATGGACTTGGGAGTAAGTATGAGCAATTGTTAATTCGGTTTTCGTCGTTTCGACTATCGTCGTCATTACTGTATATCGAACGAAAATTCATTCGAAAGAAAGGCGGTCACTCGAATTCGAATAAATTGCGTATTTATATGTTTGAAAGTTCGTTTCGTTTGTATGAGAATACATTAATTATCAAAAGTGAGTATTTTAAAATTTTTGGCCTGAGAATTCATTCAAATGTTAACAACGTTTTTACTGCTTTCTTGACACTTATTGTTATGTTCGTTCATTGCTCGACAACAAAATATGAAGTGACCTGACTTCGAAATAGAAGACAAAAATCACTTTTCTTTCGTTTGCAATAAGAAAGAAACCTTTCGTTCAATATACAGTAATAGGCCATAAAAATGAACCAAAAATAGCGAGAAAGGGCAAGAAAAATTAAAAAAGCCAAAATAAAAGAGCCAGAAAAGGGCCAACAGCTCAAAAAAGAGTCAATTTGTCTCTTTAGCGCCAGTAACGGCAACGCAGTCTGTATCACAATTTTAATTTTAGTGATCCTAGATTTGAAGCTAAAAATGTTGTTTTTTTTTTTTAACAAGCCACATCTCTGGCTCGGAATCAATACCAAAATTTTTAGGGGAAGGTCAATATTTTTGGATCTAAGTAAATTTTTTTTGGAGTGTGAGTATAAAACTATGATGACAGATGTATCCCTAGAACGGTTTAAAAGTTGGTTAGCTAACATTGCACTATGAAACTTCATGAAAATGGTGGTAACACTGTTTTGGCAATAATAATAATGCCCTGTTTCTGTATATCGAACGATAACTTTCTTTCGTATTTCAATCGAACGAAAATTAATTTTAGTTTCTCTATGTCGAAAGGCAAGTCACTTCACATTTTGTTGTCGAGTACGAAACAAACATATAGAATCAGTGCTGCCGCTACTACTTCAATCGAAGTATTTTGCTTCATTTTCACAAAATTTACTCGTTACTCCTTCTTCCAAAAATCTGCTTCACTTTTTGTTCTGCTTCAAATTTTTAAATTTTTCCTCATATTACCTAATTGTTTTTCCTATTCCTTTAATTACGATGAATATAGCGGTTTAAATCATTGAATTATTGACCGATGTGGACCAATTTTTGCATAGTTGTTAGAGACCATATACTTACACCATGTACCAAAATTCAGCCGGATCGGATGAAATTTGGTTCTCTTACAGGCTCCGCAAGCCAAATAGGGGGATCAGTTTATATGGGGGCTATATATAATTATGGAACGATGTGGACCAATTTTTGCATGGATGTTAGAGATCATATGCTGAAACCATGTACCAAATTTCAGCTGGCTCGGATGAAATTTGCTTCTCTTAGAGTCCCCGCAAGCCAAATTTGGGGGTCCGTTTATATGGGGGCTATACGTAAAAGTGGACCGATATGGCCCATTTGCGATACCATCCGACCTACATCAATAACAAGTACTTGTGCCAAGTTTCAAGTCGATAGCTTCTTTCGTTCGGAAGTTAGCGTGATTTCAACAGACGGACGGACATGCTTAGATCAACTCAGAATTTCACCACGACCCAGAATATATATACTTTATGGGGTCTTAGAGCAATATTTCGATGTGTTACAAACGGAATGACAAAGTTAATATACCCGCATCCTATGGTGGAGGGTATAATAAAATGAATTCTATTGTTTTGTTTTCAAAAATGTATGCTACTTCAATTTTATTCAATCTACTCCACTTTTTTCCAAAATCTACTTCACTCAATTTTTCACTAGCGGCAGCACTGTATAGAATATGTGTCAAGAAAAAAGTAAACATATTGTTAGAATTCTAATGAATTCTCAGACCAAAATTTTATTCTCATAAAAAACGAGTGGCTGCTTTTCTATCGACTAGGTTTTCGTTCGACATACAGAAACAGAGTATAAAAAAAAAATTATCATCAGTATAACGATGGACTTTTCCAGTATCGGCGTACAATAAACATTTTTCTTATAAACAATACCATAAGTGTCTAAATATATCGTGTGCTTTAATTTGGCTAGTACCTTAAAATGAATATATTTCTACCTTAGAATTCTCAAAAACGTTATAGTTTGGGCGTTCATGTGTAATTAAACATTATATGAAGCCTGCAACTAAATCCCGACAAAAATTCCACGACGCTAGTATCAGGTAGAACGTAAAAGCATTTCTAGCATGTAGCCAGCTAGCAATACAACAAAGTACCATAATGAAACTATTAATGTATGTTCCATGTTAGTTGTGACGCGATGACCGAACGATAAGCTAACCAAACTACAATCGGACTAAGCAATCAACAGCTTCAACAACAGCGAGATTTCCAAAGTAGTATTAATTTGATTTTACATACAGTGGCGGACAAAAAATATGCTCACATTTTCTGGACAAACACATTTATGTGTATAAGTCAATTTTATTACATCCAAGTAAAAACTTGGAGAATTTTCAGCAGCTTTGTAAGGGAAGTCAAAGTCAATCAGCGCTTACCTCTGCGAGGAATCCACTTACGATTTTATAAGGAGATGTCTCACCTGAAGGGCTTCTTCTTTCAGAAGCAGTAAATTTACATGAGAAAATCATTGCAACTTTAGTGCGATTAAGAAGGCACATAATAATTTCGAATATTGGAATCATAATAGCGCTAATGTACGTGCCAGTTAACACTAAAATACTGTCTTTAAAATTTACGAAATAACACATTTGTTTAACAGATGTCCTCTTTTATAATTGATTAAAGCATATATATTTTCAGTATGAGTTCAAACATAAAATTGTTTGTTGAAGGCCCCAAACAGTTAATTCCAATTTCTAAACTTTTGTTCGCTTGCAAAAGGTTTTAAATATATATAATATTTATATCAATAAAAGATATGCTTGTAATTTATTTGAATATTACACTCCAAAACATTAATTTAGATACACATAAAAAAATAATTTTTAGATTCAATTACGAAATTAATTGTCCAATTAATTTTTAATTGAAATGTCAATTAATCGCAAAAGTCAATTACACGAATTGATCCAATTAAAAATTAATTGATACTTTCAATTTTTTTGATAGATTTTTGAATTTTTAATTGAATATTTTTGAAAATTCAATTAAAATTTTAATTGGAAATTTTTTTCTCAGAAACCTGCACTTTTGTATGTAGTACTTAAACTCGATGTTTTACATATCATTACATGTCTTTCGTTATCTATCTCCGTCGCCATCGTTATCTTTTCTGGCGTTTCTAAACATTTATACGAAATTTTTAAATTAATATATGTTTGCATCCAGAGAATGTCTCTATATATATAATATGTTCTAACATGTTAACAAATATGTCCCAAACATTTTATACTAGGTTAGGTTAGGTTATGTGGCAGCCCGATGCATCAGGCTTACTTAGACTATTCAGTCCATTGTGATACCACATTGGTGAACTTCTCTATTATCATTGAGTGCTGCCCGATTCCATGTTAAGCTCAATGAAATGGCCCTCCTTTTTATAACCGAGTCCGAATGACGTTCCACATTGCAGTGAAACCACTTAGAAAAGCTTTGAAACACTCAGAACTGTCACCAGCATTACTGAGGTGGGATAATTCATCGCGGAAAAACTTTTTGGTGTTAGGTCGAAGCAGAAATCGAACCCACTACCTTGTGTATGCAAGGCGGGCGTGCTAACCATTGCACCACGGTGGCTCCGTGGTAAAATCTTATACTAGTTTAAGCTTGCACTTAAAAATAATGTGCTAAAAATTTGAGTTCCAAACTTATAATTTTTACACCAAACGTACGAAAAACACTTTTTTCCGTCCGTGTGGCCCCGTTCCGCGTTTCTGGTCTTTCTGTAGCCATCAGATCGTACATCATCATTCGAATGTATTTATGTTTCATTGTGTATTAAAAGCGACCGATAATTGTAATCATTGTATCAGTCTTAAATCGAAAGCCAACTGATCCTTTTAGTCAGTCGTTATCTATTCCTGTTAATCGTTTGCAATTAATAAAAAACTGGTAATTTTTAGAATTGTTTTTGCCTTCAAATGGTCTAATTGTTTCGTTAAAGATATGTTAGGGATCTATAAATCGTAAATCGATTATTCGAATTTTGGCATGAAAAACTAAAAACGTCGAAATCGATTATTAACCTAAAAATAATCCCAGAATCGATTTTAGATTTTCAGATAATTTTTAATTTTGGCTATTAAAAATCGTTTTTAGAGTTTGAACTATTTTTTAATTTTGACATCAAAAATTTATGTTTTATTCATTGCTTTTAATTGAAATGAAATGTAGCTAGATGTAAGGAAACGAGCAGATATTTCTTCATTTTTATTTACAGAATTCTATTACCAATAATAATAAAAATTCTGATTTGATTAAATAAAATATCAAATTAGTGGAAATGATTTTTTTGTGTTGTGTTTCTGTTATACAGGAAATTATTTGGGGAAATAGTTATAAATCATTCGTACATGTTAAAAAATTTATATTAAACTTTTTAAAAATATATTAAACAAATTTAAAAAATTAACCTGTCTGGAATACTAATTTTTGGCATTTCTTACCAACTATTATTAATAACACTCACAAAAAGACAAATAGATTTCATAAAATCTTACATTTTGTATAATCATCATTTCTATGAAATTCTATTATGACAAATCGAATAATCGAATTTTGATTGGTAAAAATAATCGAAAATCAATTTTTGATTAAAAGTCAATAATCGAAAATAATAAAAAGTCAATCACGAAAAAAATTAAGATTTAATCATACTCGTATGTTAACTGAAATTAAGATAGCTCTCGAACTATATTCTATTTTTGAATTTTTTTACATCTCCCGGCAAAAAAAGCGTCGCCAAAAAAGTAATGAAAATGTTCTTTTTGGATACGGAAGTTGTGCAAAATTGACGCAGAAGCGATGAATTTAACATGGGCTTGTCATAGGACGGAAGTGCTCCATTTCAACAGCCGTTGCACAGAATTTGCATCACTTCATTAGGTGGGATTCGAATTCAATGTTTTGGATGTAAATTAAAAAATTCGGTGATATTTTTTCAAATAAATAACTTTTATAATTTTTTATAATTTTTAATGGATTCTAACGCTTGTCGGAAACGTTTGACCTCAAATACATTCAAAAATTCACAATTTGTTCAGATTAGATTTAGCATTTTTTTCGAGAAAATTTAAATGACTTGTACCATTTTATGAATTCTTAGTCTGTTTTTAACCTATTTGAAACAAAAAAGTTAAAATATTCCATTAAAAGTATGAAAAAACCGAGTTGTAAAAAATTGAATAAAAGAACTTCCTGGGTAGTTAAAATAAAGAACGTCATTGGAAGTGCATCTTCTGGAAGTGTTTTTAAAGTTGTGCCTTTGGAAGAACTTCCAAATTTTTTTGCTGGGCTGTTGATTTCACGTAAATCACGTAAATTGTCGTGAATCGTGCATAAGCGTGAGTCTTGAATAGTGGTTCGTGCGTTCGTGGTTTTTATTTCGTGAATGTGCGTGAATTTGTCGTGAATCCCGTGAATTGTCGTGAATCGTGCGTAAGCGTGCGTATTTAAAAGTGGTTCGGGCGTTCGTGGTTTTCATTTCGTGAATCGTGCGTAAGCGTGAGTCTTGAAAAGTGGTTCGTGCGTTCGTGGTTTTCATTTCGTGAATGTGCGTGAGTGGGATTGGCTACAACACGTATCGTGCATGATGGTGCGTGAATAAACATTTTTCTTCGTGAATGTGAGTGAAATTTCAGTCATGCGCACACCTCTAGGCAGCAGGAAATTTAATTAATTTTTCATACTCCACAATACTCTCTCGATAAAGAGCAGAAAAGTTCATATTTTTGCATATAATAATCTTGTCAACTTTTTTTTTATAAAATTTGACGATTCACCGAATGCAACAACAACATGTTCAACATGTGTTGTCTTCTACTCCAGATCATTTCAGCATTTCCGATTCTTTTCTTTTGTCCCTCCATTTGAGGAGTGGGTGTATCGGCTGTACTCAGACAGTTTGTTGGACAGACAGTACTTAATGGTTTGGAACACCATTAAATCGTATACAAATTGTTCCAAAAAATCGTGTTATATTTTTTGTTGTTGGTGAAATTATTATTTATAACCTCCTACAAATATGACTGCCTCGGTTGAGAATATAGGTCATGCTTAGCCTTTGCCCAATGACGGTTTGTTTTTATTTTCCATTTCTTTAGCTTCGAATTGCTTGGTAATTTATTTTATTTCTTACTCGATATGAGTAAGAAATATTAAAATGTCATAAAATGAGCGTTCGTATTTTTAATTACCCACTTTGTAATCGAATTTCCAAAATAGATTGACCAGTTGTTGGCAGTGGTATTAAAGGCTGGTTCGAACGCAAAGAAACTTTGGATTGCTAAAATTGAAGTAGAACATATTCTAGGGCATAAGGAGCCACCGTGGTGCAATGGTTAGCATGCCCGCCTTGCATACACAAGGTCGTGGGTTCGATTCCTGCTTCGACCAAACACCAAAAAGTTTTTCAGCGGTGGATTATCCCACCTCAGTAATGCTGGTGACATTTCTGAGGGTTTCAAAGCTTCTCTAAGTGGTTTCACTGCAATGTGGAACGCCGTTCGGACTCGGCTATAAAAAGCTGGTCCCTTGTCATTGAGCTTAACATGGAATCGGGCAGCACTCAGTGATAAGAGAGAAGTTCACCAATGTGGTATCACAATGGACTGAATAGTCTAAGTGAGCCTGGTACATCGGGCTGCCACCTAACCTAACCTAACCTAACCTAGGGCATTTAAATGCGAATGAAATTTTCAAAAATTATCAGGCGTACTGTCTGATAACAAAATACTCAGAGATTGATTGTGACAACCGAATTTCTTGCACATTATGATGGGAAAATTGGGTCAAGTAAAATTATTACCAAAAATTCCCAAAATCTCAAAGTGAGGAAATATGTAATGTAGGGTTGTACATATGGGACTCTTAAAACAATCAACTTTGCGATTTAGGAAATTTTCAAAATATTTTCTCTGAAAAAATTCAGATTTTGGGAAAGGAAGAGCTCATATAAAACTTAGTGAAAATGGTAGCTCACAACGCACAATCTTTGTTGCGAATTCTACAAGGGGAAAACAAACTCTACAGAAGAAAGAAAGCACAGAGGTACATCAGTTTTTATAAAGATGGAACTTTAAGGAATGCAGTAGCGAAAGGACAGCAAAAATCTGTGCAACATTTATTACATCGGTTCACGATGTAAAAATTTATAAATTGCTACATCAAATTCTGGATTTAGAAGAAGAAATTTTGAGTATTAGAGGAATCTTTAAACAGCCGATGAAATAAAGCCCCTAATGTGGTAGGAAATCTAAATTCTGTAGATTTTTACTCCGATACCCACCATATTTGGTACTCCTATTTGTGGACTTAAAATACGTCAAAATTTGATTAAGGGCTATAGAAAAACCTGAACCAATATAGACCATCTTCCAACTTGACCTGCTCGCATGAATCTATTCCAAATTTCAGAATGATATCAACGTTACTAATGGATGCAGTGCATTTACAAGCTTTAAAATTACGGTTCTCACCATAATATTCGTTGAAACAGGATATTCACACTTTCGACAGCGACATAAAAATATTCAAACTTTAAATAGCCTTGAAGCGGTTATTACTTGCATTTTTCATTTATCCCAATTTAGTGTGGTGCATTGCACTATTGGTGCAAGACAGTTCATTGTGGATAACTAGACAAGTGACCAAGTGCCTCAAAGAAGATATCGACATAAAGATAACCGGATAAACAGAAAATACACCATGATTCATCGCTGGCTTGCGGAAAGCAGAGAAAATAAAATGCCATGTAAGAAACGGCTTTATGTGCTACGTCAATAAACGGTTTTTTGTTATGATTCTTCATATAGTACACTTCATACACTGAAAAAAAATAAATAAAAAAATTAAATATTTTTGAATAGTTATTCAATAAAAAAGTACTAGCGAAAATGGTAAAGGAGGCATACAGAACAATGTTTTGGTACAGCCTTCACTACGTGAAAACTTGCCTATCAGAAAATACCTCCCTACCCGATTTACATGGTCAAAAATATTGTTTTTCATACGTTTTGGTGTGTAACAATTATATGTTTGGAACTGCAAATTTTTACCGTGTCCATTAAAACTAACAAACGAGATCTTCTCCATAATATATTGGAACTTGAATTGGCTTCAAACTATTTGGTCTTGTTGAATTTTAGTTTGGCCCATATTATAAAAGTTATCTACGTATGTTATATGCTCCCGTTTAAAAAATATGTGCAATTTTTTAAATGGAAAAAATATAATGTTTCCCGATTAGCATATAATGTTTGGAACACATATTTTAATACGTTTGAATATATTTTGTTTAGGACATCAATGCTTCATAAATTAATATGTGTGGATGTAAACACATATTAATTTAGAAATTTCGAGTAAACATTTATATGTTGTGATATCTTATTTAGAGAGCGAGAAAGTGGGCGTTGGGACAGTTCGTAACAAAAACAATAGAAAAGGAAGATTGGAAAATGGGCGACGTCATACCAAAAGTTGCATTTACGGTGTTCGATACAAACACGTTCGTTCATTTTTAATTTGCAATATTTTTTGTTAAAAACTCACAAATGATGTTTAATTTTATGTAAATAATAATGAGAAACTTTTGACCGATTGTTCTACGTCATTCCCTGATATAAATTTCTTTTTATTCTTAGTTTAATTTGTGGAACAAAAAATCATAAACGACACGTTTGCATCGAACGCCGTCAATGGTTTGATACCCTCTGCTGCCATTTTCCCATCTTCATCTTCCATTGTTTTTGGTTCGCAATTTGTATTTGTAAATACAACAAGTTTTTAATGCACTCAATATGATGTTTGAAAAACAGATCACTCTAAGTAAATGTATGTGTGGATTGAAAAATTATTGTTTATGATTTAAAAGTTATGTACTTTTGAATGTTAATCGTTAAAAAATTCCATGGATGTTTATACTCGACTTGCGACAAAAAAATATAATTTCAGTAAGAACACAATCTTGTTTGGGAGAAAATGCTTCTGAATATATATTTTTCTGAATATATAACAAACCTCTGCAACGAATACACAAGCGAATACTTCAAACACACGTCACACAATTCGAGTAGTAACTTCATTGTCCATTTCTCAAACGAGTGAAATATAAACCTTGCACATTGTGAACCAAAACAAATAGAACCCAGTAAAGCAAGCACCTAACAATGTTTTGAAGTATTCGAATGTAATCGGAATTCCAAATCCATTCGTTTTATAATTTCCATTTCTGTGTAGAGGAGAAAAACATTTTTTCGACATTAAATTTTTGACATATTAATATTTGGAGGGAGTGTATTTCTAATTTCAGTTATGAGTGCTTTTGTGAATTTAAAAAACGTTTTAAATGGCATCTTTAACAAGTTCAGAAATTCATCCCTCGTCGCTAAGCATTTCTAAAGAATACCCTAAATACCAATATTGATTAAAAAAAGAATCAATACCACCTTCATAATAATCAAATTCTTTATTTGGCAATACAGTTGAGTTTCTTAAATTTTTGAAAGTCTAATCCGAATTTTGAATGAAAAGATATCGTCAATTTTATACTGTTAATACTGTTCAAATTGAAAAAAGTACCAAAAGCACTAAATGAAAATGCCAGAAAGCACCAATTTGGTGCTTTTTTGAAAAGGCACAAAAAAGACAATTCTAGTTAAAATAAAGCCAAAGTGTTAATATAAAACTTACCAAATCTCTGTTAAATTATACGCTGAGAGGAAATATACAAATTTGTCCAAATTCACTTAGGGTTACTCTGCCCGAAGGGCAAAAAGCACCAAAAATATATTTTAAATTCTAACATACCTCCTCCCACCACAAACTACTAAAGCCAGCTAAAATTCAATGCTAAAAAAAAAAAACAAAAAAAAAAACTTCAAAAGATGTATTATAGAACTTTTGTTTTGAAGCATGATTTGTTTATGAAATTATTAACTTCTATTCAAGTGTACACCTTGATTAGTTTGAATGCTTTCATCCCATTCATTTTGATCAGTAATGTCTTTACACATTATTTTTTAGAGGAGAAAAACATTTTTTCGACATTAAATTTTTGACATATTAATATTTGGAGGGAGTGTATTTCTGATTTCAGTTATGAGTGCGTTTGTGAATTTAAAAAACGTTTTAAATGGCATCTTTAACAAGTTCAGAAATTCATCACTCGTCGCTAAGCATTTCTAAAGAATACCCTAAATACCAATATTGATTAAAAAAAGAATCAATACCACCTTCATAATAATCAAATTCTATATTTGACAATACAGTTGAGTTTCTTAAGTTTTTGAAAGTCTAATCCGAATTTTGTATGAAAAGATATCGTCAATTTTATACTGTTAATATTGTTCAAATTGAAAAAAGCACCAAAAACACTAAATGAAAATGCCAGAAAGCACCAAGTTGGTGCTTTTTTTGAAAAGGCACTAAAAAGACAATTTGGTGCTTTTTGGAAATCAAAAAGCACTAAATTTGGTGCTTTTGTTTGATAGTTACTTCGTGTCTCATACGAAGTTTCGTCTAAAAAGCACTGTAAAACGATTCCTTTTGAATGTGATGGCTCTGCAATGCTTGACACTGTAATCGCTTTACAGTGGTTTCGTTTTATTCATTAATCGAAGTATTCGTGGAGTGTATTGCCTTCACTAGAACATCGATTACTTCGAATAGGCTTGTGCAGGCCTTTGATATATAATATCATATTGCTTCGCTAATATCCAAAAATATATGTGATTCCTGCAAAATAAGTTTTTGAGGGTGTTGTACGTCAAAATTTCTGCATTTAGCAAACCTTTCTATTGCAGCACGTGTTACCAAAGACTCCTCAAAATCCCAGCGTTAACCTATCATATTTGTTGTAGAACAATTATTACGAAAAAATTGAATGCAACACACCTTTGTACAAATGTTATGTATAAAAGAAGAAGTAGTAAAAAAAGTGAGATGGGAAATAAGGAAAACATTATTAACCGTATATCTATGAAAATCATGAAAAAATGGTTATACAGAATTTTGGGCAATTAAGTTCCGATCTAAGGTAGAATATTGGCGGATCCTTTTTATAAAACAATTTTTACTTTTTCTTTCATCTTTAATATTATGAACCATCCAATATAGAACATAGATAAATATATTTGATATAATTTTTTAAAGATTTTAGTTTTTTTATGTTAAATATAGTTTTTAATTTGAAATTTTCGTAACATATTGTTGTATGAATTTATTTTTTTCCATTTATATTTTAGAAAGAAAAAAAATCCAAACCTTATAAACCTTAAAATCCCATAAAAAAAAAAACTAAAAGCAAAACATTATCTGTTATTTGAACACATACATTAATTGTAGCTTGGAACATATTATTCATCGGCATATCCAGACAACTCATCATCAAAACGCTGTTTTTGTTTTGTTTGTTTCGTTAACAAGTTTCAGACACAACCGGCGACTTATGTTCTGTACCGGCATTTCTTCGTTCCACACACTCATTCATTTAAAACTTTGGAGTGAAATCTTTCTTGCAATGAGTATAAAAAGCTATTACGGTGAGAGTATTGGCATTTTGGGAATGCTACTGATATAAATTTACCCCCTATGTTATAAAAGGTACTGTTTTCGTGTACTGCCAGCCAAATAAATTGCCACACATACCCGTGGTATAAATTTATTCATTATTATATAGAAAATCGTTAACCATTACAACATTATTATTTGGGAAAATTGCAAAATTTGAAGAAAGATTGGATAACATTTTGTTTTAATTTTTATTTTTTTTTTTTAATTTTTCGTTTAAAATTTAACGAAACACATTTTAGAGATAATATTAAAAGAAATAAACAAAATTGAATCTGTGAAAAATACATTCAATTTCATAAAATTCATAGAAAATAACGAAATAGTTTCTCTTCTATTCTAGAGTTTACAGCTGTAGTGTACAATCAGTAAGCAAACTGAAAAATAAAGAATAAAGAATAACGAAAGTTGTTTACTAGAATATTAGGAATTTTCCTCTACTTAGAAATAGTGAATGCGACACTGAATATATCAGTTAAAATGTCGTAGGGCATACAACTATTTTTACTTCCCAGCAAACAATTTGCACTGAAAAAAATATTGTCGTGAGGTCAAAGATTTCATGTCTTTAAAAAACGAATACAAATTTTGCTTAGCATAGAAGACGCATTTCTCTAAAATAAAGTTATTTTCCTTTGTCCAAAAGTCGATAAACTTATCAATGAAGTCGTATTGTCCTTGTAATTAAGTGATTTGACTTAAAAATGTGTATCTTAACATGAAAGAAAAAAATTATAGGCTGAGGTCAACTTGACTTTAATAATTCAGAAAAATTATTTAAATTTAATGAAATTGTCTTTAAATTTGTTGTCTTTTTGCATCTTGACTACAAAGCAAAAAATCGTTCAAATATAGGACATGTTTTTCAAAACTTTATTTTAAAGAAGTTTTTTACTTCAAACATAGCATAATTTCTACTGGAAGTCGAGTCTTAATTTGGAAAATAAAGTTGCCGTTAAATGGGTAATTTTAACTTTTTTCTTTTCAGATATATTAAAAACAGCGTAAGAATAATTTAACTGGGACTAATTATTAACATTTTGTTGAAAAAATGCTAAATCCTTTCTAGAAATATTGCAAATTTTTGAAAATATCTGAACCCAAACGTTTCAGGCAAGCTATAAAATTAAAAATCATAACTAAAATTATAAAAATTATTTATTTGGCAAAATATCACAAAATTGTTTAATTCGGATCACACTTCAAAAAGTGATGCAAATTCAGGTCAAAGGCTGTTGAAATGGTAGGTATCCGTCCTATGTTAAGTCCCCGTTAGATGTTTCGCTTATGCGCCAATACGATGCGGCCTAATAGTATCCGTCCATCAAATTAATGAATGTATTACATCAAATTGGTGAACCGATTACATCAAATTTACGTAAAATTTAGGAAAAACTTTTAGAACTGTGACGATCGCTTTTGTAGCGACGACGAAGGAGAATTTTAAATAATAAAATCATCGCATGGATGAAAGAGCATAATCGCAGATACGAAAAAAATAATCGCATAGATGAATTTCTTTTATTACCTGGAAGTGATATGGTGATCTATGGGATGTCAATATGTTCATCTCAGGGAAGAATTTCAATTCATCGCCATGTCGAAAAATTTATCACCGGGATGAAATTTTACGTTAGCTCATTTTTGACGAAAAATTCGTCAACGGGACGTAAAACTTCGTCATCATGGTGTACAGTTTCCTTTTAGTGTGTATTTAAAAATCGGGGTGGCCACTCTAACAAATGTTTCAAACATTTTTCCAGATGCATTTTCGATTTATGTGGATATCATTTTAGGAAAATTAGGAGTATTTTCCGTGATGGTAGATGAGGTTGTGTAGGTCGTGATGATATATCTGTTTGGTTTTTATATAAATATATATGTATTCAATATAAGCTAAAGGTGCTGGTTTAGCTGTGGCCACGAGTTATTTTTTTATTTGTCAAATATATGTGAAATATACACATATGTACTCTTTAACAGACTTTGCACTCCGGTCTTTTCACTTATTTGTGGTGTTAATAAAATTCTTTGAAATATTCCAAGATCCATTTCAAAACATTTCTTGCGGATAGATTATCCTACGAAAAAGATTAATCATATATTTAGAGTCCGTTTGATAATATTTATAGTAATAGAAGAAAAATGGCCCATTATCAATATATCAGTCAAAATTCAACTTTGGACAAGTTATTAATAAATACCTCATGCCGTCCATGTACGACGACCATGTACGATTGTCTGTGCTCCAGAGTATGATTGTTCTACATTTCAATGTAGCCATAATGAAAGAACAAATAAAATGAATACTGCACAGAATTGTTCAGACGGACGTTCATTCCACAAGACTCGAATGATGAGTGGTAAAACACCATGTCACAATGCACAATAATAAAGCATACTTTTAGGCAGATTACATGCCAACTATTTGCTGAGCTTCATTGCTTTGTCACAATGGTGACCGATTTTTCATCTTGGGGTGTCGCAATGTGCAAAAATGAAATGTTCCATTTCTTTGGGGTATTGGTATACATGTAATTATGAAACTCCTTATTTTTCTACACCTCTTTCCGTTATTGTAATAACTATGTTCCGTAGAAACGCAAACTTTTAAACAATGCACTATGGGGCCAATGGCCAGATTCTGCGGCAAAAAGTCAGTTTTTTGATAGTGGAAAAGTTGGGACTTTTTAGTTTGTTTAAATGTTGATACGTTAGTTTAAAAACACATTATAGAAACTAATTCACATTATGTAAAATGAAAATATTACTAAAAATACGTAGAATAACATAAAATAAAAAAATTCAGTGTTTTTACAAATAATCAATTTTCAACTCGTAATATTTTAACTCCAATAGGATCGGACCCCCTTTGGCATCGTAAACCAGATACATTCCAAATTTTCGGAAACGTAAAGTAAGCTTCTATGGCATAAATAATTAAGAAAACTTGTAATCAATCGTCATTTTTTCACGATTACTTTTCTTTAATAATTCATTTTAAGGAATACAAACTTTGTGAAAATTTGCTTTGGACTATTCCCCATCAAGTTATAATGAAATCTGAAACAAAAATTTATAATTTCATGACTTGTTTACTGATTTAGTTTTCACTTTAGTGAAAAAATGACGGTTTTAGCGGTTAAACTCGAACTTAATACCCACCTATACGGTAAAAAGAGAATGAAAATTCAGTAAATGAGATCTGACTTCTAAATTTAATTTTATCCTCCTACACGGATGAAAACGACTGTTTTTCATATGTTTGGGTGTGAAAATCATGTGTTAGGAACTCAAATTTTTTAACACAATATTTTTAAGCGCAAACATATAATGTTCAAAAACTAGCATAACATGTTTGGGACATAAAATGTTTGTATATATAATATGCTTGGTTGTAAACATATATTAATTTAGAAATATGTGTTTAGAACGAGAGACCTAGAGAGTATGCTGCAAGTAAAATAATGGAAGTAACCAATTGGCAACTTAAAAATATATACACAAAGAAAATTTCATTACATATTTTTTTTTCTACCAGTGTATGCCTGAGGTGAAACATAATATGTTTTAACAATACAAACAATATTTTGTTTGGACCAATCCTGAAAATATACACTGAAAAAAAGCATGTCCGGTTCCAAAGATTTTGTCTTTACTCTAAAAATTTTGGTATTGATTCCGGGCCAAAGGAGCGGAGAATACAAGTAAGGATACCTTTAAGACACAATTCTCTTTTAAATTTGGGTTTTGTGTACTTGTTTCTAAGAAACAAATTTTAATTTTTCGCTTTTTCAGTTTTTTTTCTTCATATGCTATCAAAGTCCTTTAAAAACGAGTTAACTACAACTTTATTTTCCAAATTAAGACTCAACTTCCAGTAGAAATTATGCTATTTTTCAAGTAAAAAACGTCTTTAAAATATTTGAACGATTTTTTGCTTTGAAGTCAAGTTGACCTTAGCCCAAACATTTTTTTTTTCTTTTTGGACAATGAAAAAACTTTATATTAGAGAAATGCGTCTTCTATGCTAAGCAAAATTTGCATTCGTATTTTAACCCTTTCGACCCTAAAGTTGCCTGTGGGCAACTTTTTGTGCTTTGAGACTCCCTGTCAGCGTTGTTTTTGTTTTTGTTCATAAAACTGTAACGGTATCGAAATTTTGCAATATTTGCGAATTTAAAAAGAGGGTTTTATACCTGTGACTTTTTTCAAAAATTACAACTAAAATTTTGAAAGTTTTTATTAAATCTATTGTAGTACATGTCATATAAAATATTTCTGGAAGTCAAATCTTAGAATTGCAAAAAAACAACAGATGAGAAATGTTTAAAATTGAAAAGTTGCCTGTGGGCAACTTTGGGCAATTGTGGTAGTAAAATTACATATTTTTTGAACATAAGACCTGGAGAAAAAAGGTTTGAAAAACAATGATTTTGAAAAAATTTTGAACTTCAATAGGGATGTCCCAGTGACGAGAAATGCGGCGATGATGTGGAAAACATATCTGCAGTGCAGTGGGGAATTTGGAAGGAATCGTAAAAAGGGAGGAATCCACTTCTTGGCAACATACTAGTGAATTATTTGCACGAATATTGGCGCTTTATAATACTTCGGTTTTTTTTACACATCCAGTTAAATTGACATGGGTTAAAAACAAAAAAAACAAAACATTTTCGTGAGTCACGCGTGATTCACGCGAAGCCGCGAATGAAATTTAAACGAAATCTCGTGAATGTGCGTGAAAGGGATTAAAGAAAAATTGTGTTCGTGATTTTGAGTGAGTAAACTTTCTCCGAAATCCCGCTCCCGATAAAAATTTACTTTCACGATCCAACTCACGCTCAAGATAAAATTCATGTTAACGATAAAATGCATGTTCACGATAAAATTCACACTCACGGTAAAACAGACACAAAAAGTCACACTCACCAACTAATTCACGTCCACGATTAAATTCAAGCTCACCGATTTTAATCACCTTTACTTATTTAATCACGCTTAAGATTTCAATAGCTTGAGTCACGAGAAATTTCGTTAATTACCAGAATTTTATTGAGCCACGAAAATTGTCGTGTTCCGAAAATATTCGTGACTCACGAGATTTGTCGAGATTACGAAATTTGTCGTGAATCGTGCGAAAGCGTGAGACATAAACATCGTTCATGTGTGAGCGTGCGCGAGCATGACTTTTCATTTCGTGGCCGTGAATTCCTACCCCCATAGCGATTGAAATTCCACTCACGCGCGCATCTATGTATATATTTACTGTAAACTAACAAAAAACTTAACAAAAATCCAATAAAACGCAATACGTCTATCATTACAATACAAACTATTTTGTAGTCACAATTGCCCACAGGCAACATTCTCTACCGCCTAAACGAATGGGCGTGGCGACCCGAAATTTTGGCTAGACGCTTCTTAAATGACTTCTACATGATTAAACGTAAAAAAAAGTTAGCGATACCTATAAAAATTCGGGGTCGAAAGGGTTAAAGACATGAAATCTTTGACCTCACGACAATATGTTTAGGGCATATGTTACAGAAGCGATTTTTTTGAGGGTGTAGATCTAAAGCGAGATAGGTCTTTACAATACGGCAAAATAATAAAAGAAGTTTAGGTATTAAAGTAAACCATAAGTAAATTAAATCATAAGTTCAACCACACTTTTATTTCATGCAAATATTTCTAACAGTATCAGTATTGGCATTGAAATTCACAATTTTGAAAAAGTAAACACGAAAATTACCGGCCTTTAGAAACAAATTTCAATTCATAAGTTTTTTTCAGCTGTTTATTTAAAACAGCATCTTTGAAGGCATTACGTCTGTTCGAATGTTTTTCAGCATTAGGGTCAAATTTCGAAAAAATATTGCATTTATCCTCGTAGCGTATAATAAAAGATTTGACTACTTTATTTCAACTCCCCGTGATATTTCAGTAGAACACTAAATTCCATATTTCAAGAAAATTAATTAAAAATTGTAACTTCTGGATGTCCAAAAAGTTCGTAGGAACTACACTGACAAAAATGTTATCGTAAGTGCAAAGATTTCGTGTCCATTAAATATTAATGCTATTATTCGCTAGTTTAAAAGCGCATTTCTCTGACACAAATACATTTTATTCATTAGAGTTAGGCGAGTGGTTAGGTGACATCAAAATTCGCTTTGCTAAATACGAATGTGAGTTTTGCCGCATTTATGTGATATAAAGTTTTTTTCCTTGCACAAAAGTCGATAAACTTTTCAATGAAATCGTTTTGTTAGTGTAGTTAAGTGGATCTTTGCATAAAAGAAAAATTTGTTGGTTAAAGTCAATTTGGGTTTAATAATTCTGCAAAATTCTTTAAAATTAATGAAGTTGTCTTTACATTTGTTGACTTTTTGTGTCTTGAGTACAAAGCGAAAAAGCGTTCAAAGTGATTTTCAGCACTTTATTGTAGAGACTTTTTACTTCAAGTCGTGTTTGAATTTGGACATTTAAGTTGTCGTGAAAACATGTTTAAATGAATTTTATATAAATTAAAATTTTGTTCCTATAGTCAAATACGCATAACTCTAATTTAAAAGATAATTTGTCTTAAAAGTATCCTTACTTCAATGCTTCGCTTCTTTGGCTTGGAATCAATACAAAAATCATTGGTATATAGCTTATATCGATGCACAGATTGGTTGTGACAATCGATTTGTTTGCTAACCTCCTTTTGGCAGTTGTAGCAACTATTAGTTGGCAGTTGTGTCACCCGACTGATTCGGTCGACACAACTAATATCTCATATGGTATTGATTGGATCTGCCAACGACATCGGTTGTAGCTACCTTCTTCATTCGGTTGTGCTGCCCAACCTTAATAATACTCATAGCCAAATTAAAAACCAATTCCTTCCCAAATAAATATTATATTTTATTTTATTTAAATATATGAAACATATGACATGAACATCTGCACCTATTTAGCTGATTTGGACGTAATATGGTGAAAATCGGTACTATTGGGACTGCAGCAGATTATAAACATTTACGGACCACCCCATTTGTGGACATATCATGTTGATTCTTACCATAATCTTAACGTAGAAAGGTCGGTTCAAATGGTTCAGAAGTAAATCTGAAATACATTTATCAGAGTATAGAAACTTTTGTATAAATATGTACATATACACTGAAAAAAATATTGTCGTGAGGTCAAAGATTTCATGTCTTTAAAATACGAATGCAAATTTTGCTTAGCATAGAAGACGCATTTCTCTAGTATAAAGTTTTTTTCCTTGACCAAAGGTCGATAAACTTTTCAATGAAGTCGTATTGTCCTTATAATTAAGTGATTTGATTTAAAAATGTGGACATATCATGTTGATTCTTACCATAATCTTAACGTAGAAAGGTCGGTTCAAATGGTTCAGAAGTAAATCTGAAATACATTTATCAGAGTATAGAAACTTTTGTATAAATATGTACATATACACTGAAAAAAATATTGTCGTGAGGTCAAAGATTTAATGTCTTTAAAATACGAATGCAAATTTTGCTTAGCATAGAAGACGCATTTCTCTAGTATAAAGTTTTTTTCCTTGACCAAAGGTCGATAAACTTTTCAATGAAGTCGTATTGTCCTTATAATTAAGTGATTTGATTTAAAAATGGGTATCATAACATGAAAGAAAAAATGTTTGGGCTAAGGTCAACTTGACTTTAATAATTTAGAAAAAATCTTTAAATTTAATGAAATTGTCTTTAAATTTGTTGTCTTTTTGCATCTTGACTACAAAGCAAAAAATCATTCAAATATAGGACATGGTTTTCAACACTTTATTTTAAAGACGTGTTTTACTTGAAACACAGCATAATTTCTACTAGAAGTCGAGTCTTAATTTGGAAAATAAAGTCGTCGTTAACTTGTTTTTAAAGGACTTTGATAGCATATGAAGAAAAATGCTGAAAAGCGAACAATTAAAATTTGCTTCCTAGAAGCAAGTACACAAAACCCGATTTTAAAAGAGAATTGTGTCTTAAAAGTATCCTTACTTGTATTATCCGCTTCTTTGGCTCGGAATCAATACCAAATTTTTTAAAGTAAAGACAAAATCTTTGGAACCGAGTATGCTTTTTTTTCAGTGTATGAACGTCAATAAATAGTCCAAAATACCTCAAAACATTTTTCCGACTTCGCCAGATATCGCGAAAGTTCATATTTCCTTCGGCATGGATTTCTGTTATAAATATCTCTGGTCAGTATTTTAATAAATTAAAAGAAACTGATTTTGATTCACTGGTCAAATCATGGACTGGACGATGCTAGGGATAAATACCTGTTGAAATGTAGCAACGCATCAGTTTTATCATGTAAAGGAATTTAAAAATTAAACATATAGTATTAGAAATTGGGGTGTATCCCAATCCGGTATGGAGCATATAATGTAATCTGGACCTACCTGGTGTGCCCAACTTTTAAGGTGGTTTTTGTAGAATCATGGAGGTACATTTTACACAGCTGCTGTTTCAATTTGTGATGTTATTCTGACATATAATATAACCTGGCTTCCCTGCATATTTGACTCACTGACCATTGAGGAAGTGTATTTATCATCATATCTGTTACATACCGAATTCTCAAGATAATTTGGTGCATGCTTAGATGATTAAAGAATTACCGCAGCTGAAAATTCTGCCGTTTTAATTTGAAGTCAAAAAAATAAGTCTCCTTTAGATATGAAATTAATATTTTGATAGAAACGACATTTGTAAAATAATTCAAATGACATTCGGTTGTGAAAACCGTCCGTAAGTGGTGATAACTAAGTGACAGTTACGACAATTAATTACCGCAGGTCGTGTCATCCGAATTCAAGCATAATTTTTCAAAGTAGAGATATTCAGTTCCTACAACTGTCTGTCGTCTATCACAAACGTGAATCCATTGAAATAGTAGAAACATTATAGTAAAGACCAACGTATGATTGCAAATATAGTACATAGATTGGGGTAATTGATATTTAATTATAAATGTAGAATTTTCATTACTTCAACCGATTTCCAACCAACCTCTTCTCTGTGTGTGTATACATTCCAGAGTACGCTAAGTCTAAAAAGTGAATTTTATAGGAGACGGGTTCAAAGTTTATTTGGAATTTCTCAAAAACTGTAAATTAATTTTGTTCGGTGTTAAAATCATATTTATTGTATAATTTAGAATTAGAATGACTTAGACCACTTTAGAATGAACAAAGCTTTTTTGCAATCGCAGTACTCTGTTTGTTGGCAGTGCTGAAAATGCCCGCAATTTGCCTCTATGCGTGGCGCTATTTTCACAACAGAATTTGAAGCCTTTTCAAAAACAGAAGATGACTTTTTTAAATTTTGGAAAATTCAAAAAGTAGACTGTTTGATTCTCATTACAATCATTAGGAACCATTAAATTTTGCTTTGAAATTTCAGGAGTTCCCAGTTCAATTAACTATAAGGACAAAACGACTTCATTAACAAGTTTATTAACTTTTTGGGAAATTATTAGTCATTTTTTGAAGATATAATTAATCTTGCTTAAGGCAAATGTTAAGCTACTCTTGTAGTTTAGTCAGTCTGCTTCAAGTATATATATTTTCAGGATTGGTCCAAACAAAATATTGTTTGTATTGTTAAAACATATTATGTTCTACTTCAGGCATACACTGGTAGGGAGCCACCGTGGTGCAATGGTTAGCATGCCCGCCTTGCATACACAAGGTCGTGGGTTCGATTCCTGCTACGACCGAACACCAAAAAGTTTTTCAGCGGTGGATTATCCCACCTCAGTAATGCTGGTGATATTTTCTTCGCTAAGTGGAACGCCGTTCGGACTCGGCTATAAAAAGGAGTTCCCTTGTCATTGAGCTTAACATGGAATCGGGCAGCACTCAGTGTTAGTAGAGAAGTTCACCACTGTGATATCACAATGGACTGAATAGTCTAAGTGAGCCTGATACATCGGGCTGGCACATAACCTCACCTAACCATACACTTGTAGAAAAAATTTTAATGAAATTTTCTTTGTGTATATATATTTTTAAAGCGCCAATCGGTTACTTCCATTTTTTACTTGCAGCATACTCTCTCGGTCTCTCTTAATAAACACATATATATTTATAGACAATTTCTAAATTAATATATGTTTGCATCCACACATATTATATTTAAAAAAATGTTATGTCCCAAACACAATATGTTCTAACATAGTAACATATATGTCGCAAACATGTTATGCTAGTTTATGAACATTTTGTGCTTGCACTTAAAAATAATGTGCTAAAAAATTGAGTTCCAAAGATATAATTTATGCACATATGAAGTCTTTTTCGTCCCTTTACTACTTTGTACGAAATTCAAATTTAATAATATTGCACGTTTCGCCGTACATAATTGTTTTCAACTAAAACTAACAAAACCTTATTAACATAATAATTTTCATGAACTAAAATAAAATTAAATTGGCTGTATTGCTTTAGTGTTTGAGTGTTGGTACAAACTTTTGGAACCCGTCTTCTCTGTATGCGTGAAATTTAAAATGGTTAACAATTTAACAACTTTTTCGGAGGGGAACACAATTAACAATATCTTCTACTTGTTGATATGGCCATGAACATGACATGAGTTTTCTTTTAGAAATGGCCAGACAAACTATATTTATTTTTTACTAGTTTTATTTTCTGAAGAAAAATAATTTGGCACGAAATTCATGTGTCATTTAGTGGAGGTCTTCTTTCACAATTTCATATACGTCGTTTAAACACCGATAAATTCACCTAAAAACTCAATGGTGCGGCATCTAAATTCCCTTTTCGACTTCAAGCCTCAAATGGAGGAGTGACATGCAAAATGTGTTACATGTCATCTTGCAATAAACACCAAACACAGGGGAAGAATAGTCGGAATGCCGCCTCTTTGGATGAATGGATGGAGATTATGCTTCTTTATTTTACATTCCCCGCTTTGCACAATTTTTACTATTATGCCATTGTTTCTTGATTTCGACCTTTCATAGGTACGTTTTAGGTTTTGTCTCTTCTGCGTGATTTAATATTGCCCACACATTAGTCTCAAGGGTGCACTTTGTTGCCACCAGTCCACTCTAGAGCCAAAAAAAATCTAACGAGGGTTTGTAGTTTAGCTGCCTAAGAATCCTGACATGAGCAATAGCCATTTGGTTCACTAGTGAAACTTAAGTCATTTGACTTCTGTAATTTTTTCTCTTGGGAAATCCACTGTATTGTACTTGGGTCATAATTAAATTGGTAAACATATTAGAAGACCAATTCCGTGAGGTCAATACAAGAAACTTACGTGAAATTGAATCATAAAATTCTTTAACATTTATTTTAACTGCTGGCACTTACCTGAAATGAAAGAAAAATTAAAATTTAACGTTAATTGAGATGAGCACAACATCAATAAAAATATTTGTATATGGAATTTATTTTCACACAGAAAATAAATAAGATCACCTCAAACATGTTTAAAGAGCATAATGTTAGTTTTGGATGGGGTGTTCTTACCAAAAACCACTGGAAGAATGGCTGGTGGGTTTAAGAGAAGTTCTTCAGAGATTTGGTTTAGGTATAGGTCAATTCGGGATCGATTTTTATAAATCCCTGGATCTTTTGATTTTCCGGATTTTTTTCGGGATTTTTTAAGTAATAACAATCTACAGCGCCAAAAAATTTGTTGTACATTAAACCAATTTAGTTGAATTCAATTTTATTAGCAAAAGAAGAGTAAAGAGTAAAATAAAGAGAAATTTAAATTGCTTAACTTAAACACCTAGTCCAACTCAACAAGAAAAGAAAAACAAAAAATAAGACAAAAAACAATTTCATATCGCCATCTTATCCAGCAAAACATTTTAAGAATTTTGATTAGATTAGGTATATTTTCGTACACTTTTGTTAATCCTTTTGTACTTCATAGTTTTAAGTAACTTTTTAAAAATATCAAGGCATCCAAATTTTTATCAGATAAACGCCATCTTGTCATATTGTCGACGGACTTTTTATCATTGCTTGAGAACCTTAACATTTATTTCGATTTTTGATGAAATGTGTTTTTTATAGTATACCTCATGTATAATAAATACTTACTCGACGTGAACCATTAATGTTTATTAACTCAATTTGTCGGGTACAAAATCTGATCACCGTTTGAAATGAAAACTCCAATTTATTAATAAGTAATACTAAAAAGACACTAATTTAACGAATTTGAATTACTTTTTCGGGATACCGAAAAATCCCGGGATTCAAAATAAAAAATTTCGGGATTCGGGATTAATTCTATCCCAAAACTCACATCGTAAATCCCCAAAATCACCAAAGGACCTTAAAAACCTTTTTTTTGTAATTTGCATATTTCTCAGCTGTTTGCCGGCATGATGTTCGTTTTTTACAGTTCGTTAGTGGACACATGAGGCTTTTTGGAAAAGACATCGGCTTAGCAATCGGTGTTTTGTTTTTTGTTAATTGTCAATATAGGGATGAAAAGAACACATAAGTTAGTTGACCAAAATTGCCGATTGGTGTTCTCTAAGAAACAAGCAAAAAATTTGAGAAAATTTTTTCTTTCTACATTTTTCTTCTAAAATGTGTAGAATTTTGTAAGGAATGCAGTTAAGAAAAAACACAAGGATCCGCCTAAAAATGGACCTGGAAGTTCAACAAATGATAATAATTTGTGGAATATATATCTTTCAAAATATATAAGACATATTCGCGCACGCACGAGATCTTTGAAGGGGTTTACAAGTTCTATCCAGCAAAGAAAAATCGTTGGAATCGGTCATAATTGCGGATTTGGAAGCTAAAACAAAATTTCATACTCTCGAGGTGACCAACTTTCAGCGCCCACAGATCAGCCCGTATACCCATTAGGGACCCAAACTTAGAGGAAAATATGGGAGCCACCGTGGTGCAATGGTTAGCATGCCCGCCTTTGCATACACAAGATCGTAGGTTCGATTCCTACTTCGACCGAACACCAAAAAGCTTTTCAGCGGTGGATTATCCCACCTCAGTAATGCTGGTGACATTTCTGAGGGTTTCAAAGCTTCTCAAAGTGGTTTCACTGCAATGTGGAACGCCCTTCGGACTCGGCTATAAAAAGGACCTCCTTTTTATAGCTTAACATGGAATCGGGCAGCACTCAGTGATAAGAGAGAAGTTCACCAATGTGGTATCATAATGGACTGAATAGTCTAAGTGAGCCTGATACATCGGGCTGCCACCTAACCTAACCTAGAGTAAAATACCCCAGCTTTCACACAAAGAAAAATTATGCTGATATCTTTATCCGTTCAAAAGTGGCAGAATTATTTCGAAAAAAGGGATTTGGAACCAATGTGCACCGTACTATAAAGGTATAGAAAAAAAAAACAAATTTAAGAATAATTCTATATTGTCGTTATGATGCCACGCTATTGGATTGTTGAATGTTGAAAGTACTAAACGTCCTGTTCTTCGTTTGTGTTCAATAAAATATGGAATAATCTCTCGAAACTTATTAAATTACATTGTCTTCGGTTTCGCCAAAATATCTACTTCGGCCTAACAGAGATATATTTTGCATGAGTGAATGAAATAAATTTAAAATTAATATGTTTAGAGTATCCGTTGATATTCTGGTATAGCCCCCACATAGCCCGATCTCCCGAAGTGAGTTAAATCCGTAAAGGGTTATCGTAAATATGGTCTATATTGATCCATGTTTTTTATTGTCACATATATATACCCCGATTTGACATCTTAAGAACATAGAAGCCATAACTTCTATTCGATATATCAGGAAATTGAAAAGTAATTCAGTTTTATGGACTCACAGATACCCGTGCCAATACTCTTATAAAGATATTGAAAACATTTTTTCTTATTGTATTTACACTTTTGTACGTTACTACAATACATAAGCTAAATCTTTACTTAACGTTTGCTTTGACAGGAAATACATACTTAAATTTGTAGTCATAGAAAATATTTATATGTGCAAAATTATATTTTAGCTATATGTCAAAATAAAATTAAGATAGTTTGATTAACTAATACAATATAATATTGCCCTTGTTTATTAGAACTTGCTGTAATCGGTGAGGCATAGAACATACCAAGTTTTTCAGAGTTGCCATATCAATTTTTTCCCATTCTGCCGTAATTGCAGACTTCAGTTCTTTGGGTGTTGTATATTACTTGGAATTCGAAAATACCTTAGCGGATAATATGCACCAGAGATCTTTTATAGGACTTAAATCGGGAATTAGCGCTGGCCAGTCCAGTAAAGGTATATCACGAGACATAAAAACGTTTTTTGTGAGGCGTGCAACATGGATGGGAGCATTATCTTGTTGGAAAGTCACCATATAACTATCTGCAAAATCTATTAAATTGTTCTCCCATAAATCGACATAAATATCTGCGTTCATTTTAGATTTTCCTCGTGCTCCAAAACCTGCCCATACCATAAGAGATCCACCCCCGAGGGTGCGTTTATAGCAAGTTTGACGAGGGTACCGAGAATCTCGCCAATATTTGTGATGGCCATCAGGACCATTCAAATTGAATTTCTCTTCGTCGCTAAATATAACCGTTTAGAACTCTTCGTCCCAAAACTTGTATTTTTCAGCAAAAGAAATACGAGCATTTTATGGTGTTGTGTTAACCGCGGTTTAGGAATTAACCAAGATATACGCAATTTTTTCGTAATATTTTTTTCTACATCGAAAAAATATTTAATTTTCAGTTTTTCAGTGTTCTAAAAACATTGCTTTAATTTAGAATTTCCCGAAATTGCAAAAAAATAGCTCAAAAGGTGTTGACTGTAAAGAAAAAAATATAACAAGATAACCAGAAAACATTTTTGTTTCATTGAAACCGCCGATATCGCCAAAATATATCGGCTGTGAGCCGGCTTCGAGCCGGCTTCGAGCCGCCGCCTCGTATTTTTTTTTTTTTGTCAGCCGCCGCTGCCGACCAAAAGTACTCGGCGCAAGTCTCTGTCCACACCTGAAAAACTTTTTGGTGTTTGGTAGAAACTGGAATTGAATCCATGACCCTTTGTAAGCAAGGCGGTCATGTTAACCATTGCACCACGGTGTAAAATCAAGTAAAAACAGTTGTTAAACAGAGAAATAGTCTCATTCAGTTTCATTCATTCCAGCACCAAGTGTTTTTTTTTTTTTTGCTTTTACAGATGATGTCGTTGTCATTGTTGCTGTTCTGTTTTCGTTGCCAAGAATATTATAAATTTTCCCCAAGAGACCTATAAAGTCATAAGGCTTTGAAAAAATGTTTAGGAACCAAAAAAAGGTGGATATAAACAACCATATTGCAACAAAAACATCAAAATAACTAAACACTCCAAACGTAAATGAAACGAAAACAAACAGTATCTCGCTCGTATCCATCGCATAGTATTCACACCGTGTGAATAGAAACTTCTAGATAAATTAGAAAGTGAAGTGGACTTTGTTTCAAATAGGAAGGCGAATTTGCCACATTCTTGGGGACCAATAATATAAGTTTATTTTTAGTAAATGGATAAAAAAATCTAAAGTTTTCATAAAACGTGAAATTTCGGCATTCGGCCAGTTGGCTGCGTATCCTATGTAGCTTCTGTATGCGCTGGAAAAATCAAAGAATTTTAAATGATATAAAATTTTGCGAAATTACCAAGAGCCGAAAGAAAATGCAATCCACTACACTCGAGCAATCAAAACATGATTTTGGTATTTTGACACTTCAAAAACTCAATAGCAATAGTTCTCGATAATAGGCGCTCTCAGGATATAGCTGTTTCGTCTGATATATGGACATATTTACGTAGACTCTGGTTCCCTTTTATCTGTCATGCCAATTTTAGCTGTGGCGTCTGATATATGGACATATTTACGTAAACTCCGGTTTCACATTTATTTGTCATGCAAATTTTAGCATAGCTTCGTTGTTAGTTTACAGGTACCCTCGATTTCAACTGATTTTTGAAATTTAATTCGATTGCAATAAAGGGAAATCAAAATTTAAATTTTTAGTTTTTATAGTTCTATACAAAGGTATCTTGGGGGTCGACTTCCATATATTGCCCAAATGTGTACTGCTGATCTCCCGATTCTATTTCTTCAACATGAGGAAACCGCAGTGTTTGAACGTTTTGTGAGGATTTTTGTTTGCACATCTATAAATTAATTATTTTACTATCATCTTGCACCGTTACCCCCGGCTGTGATAACTAACAAAACCTAGTTCATATTGTTATTTTCCTCTGTATGCTACGATCTTGAGAAATTAAAAATAATGATATGAAACTTGTAGCATTTTTACTTAGTAGTGTCTGTTATTGTTTTGTTTTTGGTAATAATGTTTGAGCAAAATATTCCCTTTGGCAATTTTCAGGTTATCAAAGTACGTCCTCCTGTCATCTTCTTTACCGTTCGCAACCAAATTCCCGTCTGTCTGTTGGTCCGCGTGCTTTCAAAAATGACAACATTTATTTACACTAAAGAACATTTTGTCGTTGGCAGAAACATAATATCCTTAAAGTCTCAAAGGATTTGAAATGGTTTCAAAAATGTCTGTGAATGTATAGGTTTGTTTGTGTTTGGGAGTGGGTGTACTACTCTCTTTGCTTTAGCTTGTTGTATGTAGTTAAGGAGACAGTAAACTCGGTTACGAAAACTTCCGCTTCCACTTTATGAGAACTCACTTAAAGTTTTTGCCGACGAGAGGAAAAGTTCTTGGTTGATGGATACATTTTTAGGAAAAATTGTAGTAAAATATTTATGAAATGGAAGGAGTGGTTTTTGTTATTTGTATTGCAATTCTCGTGACAATTGAACATCAAATAGGAGTTCACAAGAGTGTCACTTAATAGGCAAAGTTTGCATTTTTCTCTTACATAAAAATCAAAAAAATTAAATTGAATTTATATAGATATTTACCCACATTTTCCTGTGGGAGTTGTGCCCTTGTTTAAATATACCGAACCTCGTTTATGGTGTTTAGTCAACATTTATTAATTAACGTTATATTCACTTTAATGTATATAATTAGTTGCTAATGCAAATGTGAACTATACACTGAATAAAATATTGTCGTAAGCACACATGTATTGTTCTTGAAATAAGGGTACAGTTTTATTCTTAGAGTTACGTGATTCAAAGTTTCAGGCGTGTTTTACGATAATGATTGAGCACATAACAGGTTGGCTGATAAGTCCCCGGTCTGACACATAGATGACGTTGCTACACCCTCAAAAAAAAAATCGCTTCTCTAACATACGTTCCAAACATATTTTGCAGGAAGCACATATATTATTGGATACTGCCGAAACATTAATATGTTTGGAAGCGTTTTGAGCCCAAAGAAGATTGTGATAATTTTCACTTCCACGAAATTGTTTAGTTCTTGGTACGTTTTTCTGTAATACAAATAATGTTGAAGATATTATTCAATTTTATAAATTTTTTTAAATTTTACCTTTCGGCTGGATGGAGAATCGAACCGAGGACCATACAGTTTGTAAGCTAACACACTATCCACTGGGCTACGTAACAGGTTGGCTGATAAGTCCACGGTCTAACAAAGAAAAACACATTTTTTTGTCAAAATTCGTTTTTATTATTAAACATGTTCTCTTCAAGAGCGATACAACGATTATAACGACCTTCCAATTTTTTGACACCATTTTGTTAGTACTCCTTCGGTTTTGCTCAAAATAGACCTCAGTTTCGGCGATCACCTCTTCATTGCAGCCAAATTTTTTCCCTGCGAGCATCCTTTTGAGGTCTGAAAACAAGAAAAAGTCGCTGGGGCCAGATCTGGAGAATGCGGTGGGTGGGGGAAGCAATTCGAAGCCAAATTCATGAATTTTTGCCATCGTTCTTGTGGCACGGTGCGTTGTCTTGGTGGAACAACACTTTTTTCTTCTTTTATGGGGCCGTTTTGCCGCAATTTCGACCTTCAAACGCTCCAATAACGTCATATAATAGTCACTGTTGATGGTTTTTCCCTTCTCAAGATAATCGATTACTTTGAGTCTTTCCACGCTTCGGAGACGGTTCACCGGTCGCTGTCCACTCAGCCGACTGTCGATTGGACTCAGGAGTGTAGTGATGGAGCCATGTTTCATCCGTAATACACCCGAGGAAAAACTCGGGTGTATTACGAGTTAACAGCTGCAAACACCGCTCAGAATCATCAACACGTTGTTGTTTTTGGTCAAATGTGAGCTCGCGCGGCACCCATTTTGCACAGAGCTTCCGCATATCCAAATATTGATGAATGATATGACCAACACGTTCCTTTGATATCTTTAAGGCCTCTGCCATCTCGATCAACTTCATTTTACAGTCATTCAAAATCATTTTGTGGATTTTTTGATGTTTTCGTTGTTCACCGTCCTCCGTGCACATTTCACCACGCTTGAATTTTGCATACCAATCAATTATTGTTGATTTCCCTGGGGCAGAGTCCGGAAACCGATTATCAAGCCAAGTTTTTGCTTCCACCTTATTTTTTCCCTTGAGAAAACAGTATTTTATCAAAACACGAAAGTCCATTTTTTCCATTTTTTTTCACAATAACAAAAGTTGCTTCACAAAAGACGCTCTAACTCACAAACTAATTGACTTACAGACGTCAAATTTTGACACGAATCATTTGAATGTTGGTACTATATAAAAATAATATGCATTTAATACTAGCGACGCCATCTATGTGTCAGACCGGGGACTTATCAGCCAACCTGTTAGCTGTTATAGTCACCAGTAGAAAATTATCGTTATACGTTACATTTATATAGCATAGTTTGCAGCGCCCACGATCCCATGCAAACATAATATTATTTAACAGAAACATACATTTGTTGGCCACGTGGAGCAGTGGTTAGCATGTCTGCCTTGCATGCAAAGGGTCGTGGGTTCAATCCCTGCTCCGACCGCACCATTTTTTTTCATTTACACATTTATATTTATACTATATTAAATTTTTATAATGAAACTTCGAAATGTGCGTTATTAAAGATTTACAGTCAGAAAAGAACAGTGCTTGATATAAACGAAATGGAAAGCTTTTGGATAAAATATTATTTTTTATTGCAAAAATAACAATTTTGAGCCCAAAAATATTATATGCTTGGAAGAATTCTCCCCAAGAAGATTGTGCTCATTCTCTCACATAATTTTCATTTCCACGAAATTTTTTAGTTCTTGGCACCTTTTTCTGTAATACAAATAATTTTGAAGAAATTATTAAATTTTATAAATTTTACCATTCTCCTGGACGGAGAATCGAACCGAGGACCATACAGTTTGTAAGCCATCACACTATCCACCAATTTTTATACCCACCACCATAAGATGGGGGGTATATTAACTTTGTCATTCCGTTTGTAACACATCGAAATATTGCTCTAAGACCCCATAAAGTATATATATTCTGGGTCGTGGTGAAATTCTAAGTCGATCTGAGCATGTCCGTCCGTCCGTCCGTCTGTTGAAATCACGCTAACTTCCGAACGAAACAAGCTATCGACTTGAAACTTGGCACAAGTAGTTGTTATTGATGTAGGTCGGATGGTATTGCAAATGGGCCATATCGGTCCACTTTTACGTATAGCCCCCATATAAACGGACCCCAAAATTTGGCTTGCGAGGCCTCTAAGAGAAGCAAATTTCATCCGATCCGGCTGAAATTTGGTACATGGTGTTGGTATATGGTCTCTAACAACCATGCAAAAATTGGTCCACATCGGTCCATAATTATATATGGCCCCCATATAAACCGATCCCCCGATTTGGCTTGCGAGGCCCCTAAGAGAAGCAAATTTCATCCGATCCGGCTGAAATTTGGTACATGGTGTCAGTATATGGTCTCTAACAACCATGCAAAAATTGGTCCACATCGGTCCATAATTATATATAGCCCCCATATAAACCGATCCCCCGATTTGGCTTGCGAGGCCTCTAAGAGAAGCAAATTTCATCCGATCCGGCTAAAATTTGGTACATGGTGTTAGTATATGGTCTCTAACAACCATGCAAAAATTGGTCCACATCGGTCCATAATTATATATAGCCCCCATATAAACCGATCCCCGATTTGGCTTGCGAGGCCTCTAAGAAAAGCAAATTTCATCCGATCCGGCGGACATTTGGTACGTTATGTTAGTATATGGTCTCTAACAACCATGCAAAAATTGGTCGATATCGGTCCATAATTATATATAGGCCCCATATAAACCGATCTCCAGATTTGACCTCCAGAGCCCCTTGGAAGAGCAAAATTCTTCCCATTCGGTTGGAATTTGGTACGAGATGTTAGTATATGGTATCCACCAACCATGCAGGAATTGGTTCCTATCAGTCCATAATTATATATAGCTCCCATATAAACCGATCCCCAGATTTGACCTCCGGTGCCTTTTGGAGAAGCAAAATTCATCCGATCTGCTTGAAATTTGGTACGTGGTGGTAGTATATGATATTTAACAACCATGCCAAAAGTGGTCCATATCAGTCCATAATCGTACATAGCCCCATATAAACCGATCCCGAGATTTGGTTTTGGAACCTCTTGGAGGAGCAAATTTCATCCGAGTGAGTTGAAATTTGGTACATTGTGCTAGTATATGGTCGTTAACAACCATGCCTAACTAGGTCCATATCGGTCTATAGTTACATATGGCCCTCAGATAAATCGATCCCCAATCACACAAAAATTGGTCCATATCAAGTTCATAATTGTATATAGCCCCCATATAAGCGACCCCCATATTTCAATTCTGGCTCTCTACGTACAAAAAGTCCATATCGATTCGTAATTATTTGTAGACTTAACTATACATAACTTTTCTGTCTAATATATACCATGTATGGACTAAATCACAATTTAGAAAACGATGTTAAGAAGTTTTAAGATACCACAACCCAAGTAATTCGCTTGTGGATGATAGTCTTTCGTAGAAGTTTCTACGCAATCCATGGTGGTGGGTACATAAGATTCGGCCTGGCCGAACTTGCGGCCGTATATACTTGTTTTTAATTTACACATTTATATTTATACTATATTAAATTTTTATAATGAAACTTCGAAATGTGGGTTATTAAAGATTTATAGTCAGTAACAGTGCTTGACATAAACGAAATTGACTGATTTTTTGATAAAATATTATTCTTAATTGCGAAAATAACAATTTTGTAACAAAAACTGTTGGAAGGAATTCAAAAACTCTAACAAAAGAAGAACGTTGAGTTGAGTATAAACATACATTAATAATTTTATAATATACACATACATTTATTTAGGCGTGAACAGGTTTTTACTTGCATTTAACACTATTTTAAATGCATTTAAAACTTATCGTGTTTTGCACTTAATTTCATTTTTACTTTTAAGGCCGGTATTAAGTTGGCATTCCCGTTCTAAAATTACCCTGTTTTGCCTTTTACCTTTCTTTAATAGTTCATGTTAAAGAAAATAAACAAAACTCGAACTTAATGCCCGCTTTTATATTTGAAGGTGTCCGTCAACTCCTCTTGGACTACTTATTAATAAAGGACACTAAACTTTGTTTTTATACATTTTACTGTTTAATTTTTCACTATTTCCTCCGTTTTTCATTTTACTGTCCCAACTCTAAAAAGAGTATAGTGCCCTTTCGTTATTTTTATGAAGATCCCTTTGTAATTATTGTATATATTCCACCGTTTTTTTAAGTTCCTTTGCCTGAATATTTTGACTTACTCCTCGTACGTTCCGATTTCTTTTAACGAACCACGAAAAAAATGTGCCCATAATGCCAAAATGCTAAACAAAACACATTTCCACACCTATATAAAATGTTGCTCTCAAGGCGAAAACACGTGCTGTGTTTTTTCAAATGTCTATTCTCTTGGTTCCGAATGTCTATTCTCTTTACTCCGAATATGCATTCTAATATTCAAATTAAATAATATTTAGACTTAAGTATATCAAATTTTTGGTCTTATCATAAAACAGTTTTCCGAAACAACATACAAGCGGTTTCACAGAAATTGCTGTGTTATGTTGATATCTTTCGTCAACCCTCCCGGTTTCCAGCTCTGTTACTTTCTCTATACTTTCTCTCTGTCGCTCTCTGAATGAAATATCACAACATATATATGTTTACTCGAAATTTGTAAATTTATATATGTTTACATTCACACCTATTATTTTTATGAAACATTCATGCCCCAAACATAATATATTGTAACATATTAACATAGGTGTCCCAAACATTTACTGTTAGTTTAGAAACATTACATGTTTGCACTTAAATATATTGTGTTTAAAAATTGTGCCCGAAACACATTTTGTTTATATCGGAACATATGAATAACATATATTTCTAAAAGTGTAGTATTAAATGCATATTATTTTTATATAGTACCAACCTTCAAATGATTCGTGTCAAAATTTGACGTCTGCAAGTCAATCTTGAAGGACAGGACAGGAATTTGAAAATAACCTCTCATAAGTGGACACCTCCAAAAAAAAAAAAAACAAAATAATTATGACAAAAATTAATTAAAATTTAATTTAAAATGTTGATTGAATTGATTAACAGGTTGGCTGGTAAGTCCCCGGTCTGACACATAGATGGCGTCGCTAGTATTAAATGCATATTATTTTTATATAGTACCAACCTCCAAATGATTCGTGCCAAAATTTGACGCCTGTAAGTCAATTAGTTTGTGAGATAGAGCGTCTTTTGTGAAGCAACTTTTGTTATTGTGAAAAAAATGGGAAAAAGGAATTTCGTGTTTTGATAAAATACTGTTTTCTTGAGGGGGAAAAATACGGTTGAACCAAAAGCTTGGCTTGATAATGAGTTTCCGGACTCTGCCCCAGGGAAATCAACAATAATTGTTTGGTATGCAAAATTCAAGCGTGGTGAAATGAGCACGGAGGACGGTGAACGCAGTGGACGCCCGAAAGAGGTGGTTACCGGCGAAAACATCAAAAAATCCACAAAATGATTTTGAATGACCGTAAAATGAAGTTGATTGAGATAGCAGATGCCTTAAAGATATTAAAGGAACGTGTTGGTCATATCATTCATCAATATTTGGATATGCGGAAGCTCTGTGCAAAATGGGTGCCGCGCTCGCAGGGAAACAAATTTGGCAGCAATGAAGAGGTGATCGCCGAAACAGGCCCATTTTGAGGCAAAACCGAAGGAGTACCACCAAAATGGTATCAAAAAATTGGAAGGTCGTTATAATCGTTGTATCGCTCTTGAAGGGAACTATGTTGAATAATAAAAATTAATTTTGACAAAAAAAATGTGTTTTTCTTTGTTAGACCGGGGACTTATCAGCCAACCTCTTAGATTCCATGACATAAATTGATTTCAAACGAAATGCTGAGGTAGGTATAAACCGTACGCACAGTCCGTCATAAGGTTATTCGTTGCAAACGTGAATTTTGTTTAGTTTGTTTTTTCGTTGTCCAAAAGTATACTAAAGTCAAATATAAAATGAATCCTTATTGACTTGGAATTAATACCAAAATATGTATTTAGTTCCTAGTTAGCGCGTTATTTCTTTATTGTGATGTACCGCAAAAAAGTTACAATGGATTTGTGCAGGATATAAAAAACCATATTGGAAGATACATGATTTGTATTTATTTAAGGTAGGAATATTTTTTTTTAACTTCTGTATTCTCATCTATTTGCTTTCCTCTCCTGTTAATGGTTCGTTTATTCAGGAAGTTATCATTTCTATTTCATTTCTTGGTAAATGCTCAAATATGCGGTAGTTGGTCGAATAGCTACAATTCAAAATAACATTCCAAAGTTAAAAGAATTACTGAAACAAACTCTATTTTCCACAACATTATTTTTGATGTTTTAAATTAGTTAGGTTTGGAACTTAACGGTTTGATGTGATGTTCGCAATTATATTATTATATATTATATTCTTCATTCAGCATTCAACATTTCATTACATTTCGTCTCATTTCATTTCAGTGCGGATGGTAAAGATAATTGCTTTTATTATTTCACCGGGATCTGTGGACGGATGCCATTCTGCGAACTTATGGTTTTTTATTTTGCTTGGCTAACAAATACAAACTTTGACAGGGCCAAAATGACTTTCCCTTTGTTGATTCATTAAAAGTTGTATGTTCAAGAAGAGTACGAAATACTAATAATAATTATAAGTATAATTATTCCATGCTTATTTTTGTTGTAGAAAAGAATTAAGTACTATTTAAAATATGTTTCATTAGGAAGTGTGATTTATAAGCAATGACATACAGCCATGGAAATTAATTCTTTCTTTCGAAAGGAAATTTTAAACAAACGAAGTGTTTGGTAAATATGTCTTTTTCAAGGCAAATAAATCTTTGTTCATTGTACATGTTGCCGCGTATTTCCCAAACAAACTTTGTTTCACATACCTCCAGAAAAAAGACAACAAAATTTTGTATAGACGATTTAACTTCACGAAAATGTTTTTCTTTTAGTAAATTTTGTTCAATTTGACAAAAATTATTAACTTATTTGTATCATGTTGCAATTACTACATTTTCTTTCACGGTGGGTTAACTTTTTTCTCGGTGTGGAAAAAAACAAACAATTAATATAGAAGACTAAACTAAATTTCTGGCCATAAAATAACTTAACATTTATTTTAACTTAGTGTAATTGGATATGAGTTAAATTTCAATCAAATTAATATGAAATTAAAAATGGTTACAATGTTCTGATATTCGGAATCGTAAATCAAAAGAATTTGTTTTTCTTGTAATACAAAAAAAAAATAGATCTACACACTCTTTATCCAATCCCAACTTCTTTAATCATATGTTTTAGGGTTAGAAAATATTGCTACACGGAATTTATTTCCGAATATCGTAGGAATATAACTCGATTTATTTTACTTTGCTCAAACAAGAATTTGTTTTTCTTATAATGAAAAAAAAAATAAATAATAACAGATCTACACACTCTTTATCCAATTCCAACTTCTTTAATCCAATTTCAACTTCTCATTAAAGAAAACTGTATTGCTAAATTTTAAGTTTCTATGTTTTAGGATTTGAAAATATTGCTACACGGAATTTATTTCCGAATATCATAGGAATATAACTCGATTTATTTTACTTTGCTCAAAATTTTACTGCATCAGAAGTAAAAATGAAAACAAGTTTGACCATTCTGAAAAAATTTAAGTTCTTACGAAGTCATTCTTTTTAAAGTACATCCAGAAATGCTTTTGTAGAGATTGACTTAATTTTCACAATAATCTCTTTTGAGATGATATATAAAAATTCTTTGACTTACACAGTTTTACAAATAAACTCTGAACTTTACTGTGCACAAATCGCGGAAACGACAAATAAATTTGAAAAGTGCACCGATCCATTTCACGTCAAAGTTAGTATTTGAAATAAAATATTGGCTAGTATTATTTAAAAATTTTTAGATAGCGATACAAATCGAAAAAGTGAAGGAAACGTTTATTTTTGTAAGTTTTCCTAAATTTTCCTAAAAGAAATCCGCCAACAATGAAAGGCATTATCATTTACGGGCACGAAAAAGAAACCTAAGCCTTGGACACGAAGTAATCCGAAGAAACTTTATACAAAGTTCAGCTCAGAAGACATTTTGTGCGAAATTAGCTCCTACAGGTGCTTGTGCGAAAGTATTGAAGTTGGAAATAATTATTACAAACGTGCTTCCTCTATCATCATTCGTTTTGTTATTGTTGGTTTATTCTTCAATCATTATTGTTGTTTTTGATTTCAGCTTAAACCAATGTATCACGCTCACTTAGAAAATTTTAGGTATTTTTCACTGTTTTAAGTTATACGAAAGCAATACGGTACGCTTACGAGCTGTTTTTTTGATGCATAACCAGGCTGAGAGGGGATAATCACCACTGAAAAACGTTTTGGTGTTTGGTCGGAACTGATTTATTTTAGAAAATAAATCAGTTCCGACCAAACTGGGGTTGAACCCGTGACCATTTGTATGCAAAGACGGGATGCTAACCAACGTCGAATCTTAAACATCACTTCTAGGCGTGCTAAACAATCCGTCGAATAAAAATTTGAGAGAACTTTCAAGAAAATAGCAAAATAAAAATTGTCGACGTCATAAGTCTCTCGAATCAGTAATTTTTGCTTAAATTGTACCGTCTTGAACTTTGTACAGCGCTAAAGACATTTTAACAATTTTTAAGATTTCTTTCCAATTTGACAAAAAGTGTTAACTTATTTGTAACATGTTGCCATTACACACAAAAAAATTAATTAATTTTCTTGTCAATACAATTAAAATTATCTTTAAATTTGAGCTAAATACAATTACGATTACGAGATTAAGGGACTTGTAAGTTATATGAAAAGATGATGTACAGTGGGAGAAAAGATGATTCAATTTGTAAGAGGAAATTTCCCAAATGTTTTCTCCATAAGGAGTTAGCATAAAGGGCCCAAAATTGAGTTATCTCTCCCAGCCAGATCTATACTAAAGGCTGTGGAAAGGTTCATTCGCCCGAACCGAAACATGTACAGTCCAGGCGTGTATAGATTTGTATGTGGCGTTTTCTTTTCAATGGCTCTATTAACCATGTTCCTTAATCTATATCTGTCCATAAAGCTCGAAAAATAATTGTATAATTAGATATAATGCATTTGGACGTCAATTGCCTGTTTCGGTATCAGGCTAACATGTAATATAATAAGCAATGATGAGCCCGTCGTAAAAACTAGGAAAAACACGACTAATGTACGCGTTAGAATTGTTGTTGTATCCTGGAAAACAGTTTCTGTTAATTGTCATATGTTGTAGTTGACTGTAGAAACAATAAGCATTGTTCGACTGTTCACCACTTAGGTGAATTCTAACAAATTAGCTTTCTAAAAATAAATTTCGGGTTGTTGTATTACTATGTAACAAAACGAAATAAAAATAAGATTAAGGGACTTGTAAGTTATATGAAAAGATGATGTACAGTGGGAGAAAAGATGATTCAATTTGTAAGAGGAAATTTCCCAAATGTTTTCTCCATAAGTAGTTAGCATAAAGGGCCCAAAATTGAGTTATCTCTCCCAGCCAGATCTATACTAAAGGCTGTGGAAAGGTTCATTCGCCCGAACCGAAACATGTACAGTCCAGGCGTGTATAGATTTGTATGTGGCGTTTTCTTTCCAATGGCTCTATTAACCATGTTCCTTAATCTATATCTGTCCTCGAAAAGTAATTGTAGCTCGTAAATATATTGTATAATTAGATATAATGCATTTGGACGTCAATTGCCTGTTTCGGTATCAGGCTAACATGTAATATAATTTTAGTAATATTTTGTCACATTAGCAACCAATTTTGTTGTCAACAAAAATTTTGTTTAACATACATTTATTGTAAGTTCAAAAATTATAATATTATTTTGTGTGTAGAAAACTATTTTAGTTAAAATTTTCTAAAATAAATCAACATCCCTTTCGTAGTGGGTTCACTCTTTTTGGGGTGTAATAAGCCATATTGACCATGCATTTGATAATATCACTAGTTTACAAAATATTTTATTTTTCATGTACACACAGAGAAGGAATATGATCACCTCAAACATGATTCAAGAGCAAAGTTACCATGACCATGTAACATGTTTGTCTCAATCATGTTATTTTCTCGGAAATTGTGTATCTGATTTCGGAAAACATGTTATGTTCGACAAGAAAACAACTTTTTTCCGACAAACATTTTACATGGTTATCATCCAAAAATAACATTTTGCTCTTGAAACATGTTTGAGGTTGCAAAAAATTTTTTTTTTAATTTGCCATTTTTGCATCGATATTTTGTGAACTACTTAACTTATCACAGGTCCAATTATACACGATTATTCGTCATACATAAGAAAAGTCACCTGTCATCAAATGTACATTTTCAGTGTAAACTATTGCATTTGATGGCTTGCATTGGAATACTCTCAAATCGAGACACAAATATGATCAACGATGAAAGCAGTTAAGAGTAATAAGGGGATATAGATTTTGTATGCAGAATGAATAAATATGAACTTCCACAATGTCTGACAGTTGAAAATGTTCTTGCATTTGATCAACAGATTTGCACATAATCTCCAGTTCTTTAGTTCACGTTGCATGGGGCTATGCTGAATGTGCAACAAGTTGATGACAACAACCATTCACACCCATGAGTCAGTTTTTGTTGATTTGTTTTCCTGAATGGGATTTTTATTGATGCTAATAACATATTTAAGTGCTGTGCCGACTTTCTCATGTGCCAGCCTCTTGAGCATTTTAGTGGGATACTTGAATTTTGCAAATGAAATTTGTCAATGTTGTTTGTCGTAAAAATTAGGCATATGTTAACATGAAATGAATTTTTATGCGTGGTTTTGGACGTCCCTTTGGGAAGTTTTCGCCTTATTTTTGAGATATAAAGCGATTGCTTCGAAATGCGGAAATTTGTGCTATTTTTAAAGTGATTGTTGTAATGAATCATACGTTGTTGAGAATTTATAGAGAATATGTGACACTATGCTACGGATATGTATTAGTCATATTTTTATATGGGATTAGGATTATATGCGATAAAATGTATACAACTGTACACAGACATTAGGATTGAGATTGTTTTACATGTTATTAGTCAATACCTTCATATCTGTTTTCTATTCCCCTCACTGTTGCCCAGCAAAAAAAAGCGTCGCCAAAAAAGTAAAGAAAATGTTCTTTTTAGATCCGGAAGTGGTGCAAACTTGACATAGAAGCGATGAATTTAACATGGGCTTGTCATATGACGGAATCATCACTTCTTTAGGTGTGATCCGAATTCAATGTTTTGGATGTAAATTAAAAAATTCTGTGATATTTTGTCAAATAAATAATTTTTATAATTTTTAATGGATTCTAACGCTTGTCGGAAATATATCAAATATTTTCCAAAATTCACAATTACTTCAGATTGGATTTAGCATTTTTTCGACAAAATTTAAACGATTTTTAGTTATCATTTTATGAATTCTTACTCTGTTTTTAACCTATTTGAAACAAAAAAAGTTAAAATTACCCATCAAAAGTATGCAAAAACCAAGTTATAAAAATTGAATTAAAATAACTTCCTGGGTAGTTAAAATAAAGTACATCATTGCATCTTCTGGAAGTGCTTTTATAGTTGTGCCTTTGGAAGAACTTACGATTTTTTTTTTGCTGGGAAGTTAGTATTTTTCGACAAATTCAAGAAAATTTATTAGACATAATTAATTTTTTTCACTTGTTAAAGAAAATTTTGTAGTTTGAAGGAAAAAATTGGAGTTGAAAATTGTAAGAATGTACGTTGTTCAAGATAGGCGCATTTGTAGTAAAATGTACAAATCTAAAGAAATAATGAACTATTTTGTGAGAAGTAGAAATTTAGTAAATTTAACGTACGAAAAATTATTAGAGTAACGGAAACTTTCTCCAAACCTAATAAATCCAGGAACTAAAGTAAAGTTAAATTGGCTTTAGTGAAATAGACGGTGCACTTTTTTTTAGTGTGGGGAACTCTAACGAAAGCGACTAGTAGTTTTCCAGCACAATCACGATCTTTATTACCGAATGCAATAGATCAAAATACTTTTGTACGCTTATAAAATCAACTGTCACTGCAATAAATCTGACAACTGTCAAATGAGCAGTTTAGAAAGTATAGCAACCTGAAGTTGGTTGCAATACATATAAGCCATGATACCTTATTCTACCATCTTTGTTTGAATCAAGTACTCCTGGAAGAGCAAACATCGTAAAATATGATTGTGCATCCAGAACTGATTCGTAGCGTGGCAGCTGTTTGTTTTGGTTTACAGCCCATACAAACAACTACCCAACGTTAACACAATGTAAACGAGTCGTAAGATTCAGAAGACAAAAATTTACGTTTCGTTTTCATTATCATCAAGTGAAAGAAGAAAAATGTGCTCAGCGTGAAGATATTTTATTTAAAACCAAGTAAGGAAAGTCTAAAATCGGACGGGTCAGACTATTATATACCCTGCACCACTTTGTAGCTATACATGTACATCTGAACTGATTCCAGCCACATTTGACATGCACACACTCAAAAACAGTGAACCCTACAGATTTTCTTAAAATTTGTAAATTTTACCAACAATGCTTCGTATGGCACTGAAGAAATTCTTGCAATTTGGAACTCCAATATTTTCCTTCACACTACGAATTTTTCACAAGTGAAAAACCAAAAATTATTATTTCTAGTAAATTTTCTAAAAGTTATCGAAAAATATTTACTTATTTTTGTGAAATGCGCGTGGCATCTGCGTTTGTAATACTGTTTAGTTAAAAGTTTCCTAATATTAACCAAAACTTTCCTTCCTGGTGGGGTCACTGTTTTTTTTCAATTTCACGTAAATCGGTGTCCCAGTGGTCATATGAGTGTAAATCGGACGAAAGATATATATGGGAGCTATATCTAAATCTGAACCTATTTCAACCAAATTAGAATACTATTATATTCTCTGTCCAAAATTTCAAGTAAGTCGAAATAAAAAATTGGCCTCTGTGTTCATATGCGTCTAAAATATCTTAATCTGAACCGATTTCAATAAAATTTGGCACACACACTTAGAATATTAATTCTTTTCCTTCACACTACGAATTTTCACTGTTTTTTCAATTTCACGTAAATCGGAGCAAAACTATGGCATCAGTGGTCATGCGAGTGTAAATCGGACGAAGTCAAATAAGTGCATATGCATTGGTTTGACTGGAATGAAATCATCTACTATAAACAGCGTCAGTCTTATAGTAGATAAAATTGAATTAACGAAAAGCGACCAGGACTCTTGAACAAAAAGTTTGATTACAAAACCTCTAGCACGCCATTAATGTAACTACACTCCTGGTGCCATATTTTAGTTCCGAACAGTTTTGAACGTGCATCCACAAAGAAAAAAATATCACCAAAATATATTCAATTAATAAGTTTAGTAAATGAAGATTAAAACACAATCCATAAAAAAATTAGCTGTGCAATTAACTTTTTAATCAAATAACAAAAACAAAAAGAGACTTTAAAATTTAAAAGAAAATTTTTACATCTAAAGGTAAAATAATTATAAATAAACCAATATCAATTTAAAAAATAATTGATTTTTGCGAACAAAATCAATTAAATCGTTAATTGAACCAATTAATAAATTTTGAAAGTGGCGAAGGAATCAGATAATGGTTTAAATAAGAACCTTTTTTTTGATTCATAAAAACAATTGGAATTTCTACAACATCAAAATTCGATCAGTGAAGTCAAAACTAGACTTCGACCCTTTTAAAGTTTTGTATCCCTGATGCCATCTTCTAAATTTTATTGATATTTATTCAGTAGTCTCCATAATATTAGTGAAGAAATATTTCTCCCCGCCAGAGATGGTCCAAGTAGCAAATATTTTGGTTTTCTTCTGTCAGAAAGTTGTAAACGTCCAAAAAGTCATACACCTGTATAAAACGTAGTAAATATTTGTCAGAAATCAAAACAGAATACAGTAAAACCAGCAAACATTTGTACCTCGTATTTGGGGTATTTGTCTAGTGTTACAGATTTGATTTAAAAACTAGTTATACCCTTCACCACTACTGTGGTACAGGTTATAATAAGTTTGTGCATTTGTATGTAACGCCAAGAAGGAGTAATCCAAGACCAACCTTAGAATTAAATTCTGAGTCGATTTAGCGATGTCCGTCGGTCTGTCTGTCTGTTGGTGTATTTTTGTGTGCAAAGTACAGCTCGCAGTTTTAGTCCGATTGTCCTAAAATCTGGTATAGGGTCCTGTTTCGGCTCAAAGACGATCCCTATTGATTTTGGAAAAAATCGGTTCAGATTTAGATATAGCTGCCATATATATTTTTTACCGATCTGGTCATAATTGGCGTGTTTATCAACCGATCTTCCTCAAATTCCGTACATCCGAATATTTTATGAGTCTCGAAAAACTTGCAAAATATAAGCCAGATCGGTTCATATTTGGATATCTCCCATATATAGCTTTCGCCCGATTTACACTCATTTGCCCACAGAGGCCAATTTTTTTGCTCCGATTTAGTTGAAATTTTGCATAGGGAGTAGAATTAGCATTGTAACTATGCGTGCCAAATTTGGAAGAAATCGGTTCAGATTTGGATATATCTACCATATACAGCTTTCGCCCGATTTACACTCATATGACCACAGAGGCCAATTTTTAACTCCGATTTTTGAAATTTTGCACAGGGAGTACACGCTCACAAAAAATCGCTTCTGTAACATATACTCCCAAACATATTTTGCTTCAAGCATATACATTTTTGGGTATTGCCCAAACATTTATATGTTTGATCTCTTCCAATATATAATATGTTTGAAAGCATATTGGTCTAAGCAATATATGTTTGGGTAGTCAATTTCCAAACATTTTGTATTTTTGCATCCAAATTCAATAATGTTGTCTTCCAAAAAACAATATGTTATTATGTGACCATATAATATGTTTGGAAGCATTTTGCACCCAAAAATATTATATGCTTAAAAAAATTCTCCCAAACAATATTGTACTCAAAATTTTATTTATTTATTTATTTACAATCATAATGAATTATGAAAATAAACAGGTAATATAGATGCTAACAACATAGGTTTTCGACCTGAATGCTCAAAATTTTGTTTCTGCCCAATTGTATATTCCCCGACATCTTTCTCACTTCCACGAGATTTTTTAGTTCTTAGCACCTTTTTCTGTAATACAAACATTGTAGAAGAAATTATTCAATTTTATGATTTTTTTATTTTAATTTTACCTTTTGCCGGGCGGGGATTCGAACAGCGGACCACACAGTTTGTAAGGATCAAAGAAGCAGCTGGTCAATTGCCCAAGGAAAAATAAAATGTTAATTTTGTAATAACAAGCAACAACCACCAACTTAATTCAATATCGCTCCCTGTTAAATAGCGCTCCAAGCTACTAAACACATATATGTTTATAGGCTATTTCTAAATTAATATATGTTTGCATCCAAGCATATTATATTTAAAAACATTTTATGTCCCAAACATAATATGTTCTAACATATTAACATATATGTCCCAAACATGTTATGCTAGTTTATGAACATTATATGCTTGCACTCAAAAATATTGTGTTTAAAAATTTGTGTTCCAAACATATAATGTTTATAGCCAAACATATGAAAAACAGTCTTTTTCATCCGTGTAGAATTAACATTGTAGATATGCGTGTCAAATTTGGTTGACATCGGTTCAGATTTAGATATAGCTCCCATATATATGTTTTTCTGATTTCGACAAAAATGGTCAAAATACCAATATTTTCCTTGTTAAATCGCCACTGCTTAGTCGAAGAGTTGTAAAAATGACTGAATTTTCCTAAACTTCTAATACATATATATCAAGCGTTAAATCATAAATAAACTTTTGCGAAGTTTCCCATATTTTTTTTACTGAAATTGTGTTCCACCCTAGTGCATTAGCCAACGTAAATTTTGAGTCTATAGATTTGTAGAAGTCTATCAAATTCTGTCCAGATCGAGTGATATTTAAATGTATGTATTTGGGACAAACCTTTATATATAGCACCCAACACATTTGACGGATGTGATATGGTATCGAAAATTTAGATCTACAAAGTGGTGTAGGGTATAATATAGTCGGCCCCGCCCGACTTTAGACTTTCCTTACTTGTTTTTAATTTCATAAAACATGAAAGCGTAATTTTGAAGTATTTTAACAATTTTTGATAACAATATAAATGAAATATAATATTTTGAAATTTTTACGTATTTGACTTAAATGTATGTCCAATACCTTTAATAATTAAGCAGATGGTGCATAAAGTACATATAGTAGGTTAGGTTACGTAAGTGGCAGCCCGATATTTCAGGCTCACTTAGACTATTCAGTCCATTGTAAGACCACAGTGGTGAACTTCTCTCTTATCACAGAGTGCTGCCCGATTCCATGTTAGGAACAATGACAAGGGACCTCCTTTTTATAGCAGAGTCCGAACGGCGTTCTACATTGCAGTGAAACCACTTAGAGAAGCTTTGTCACCTGCACTACTGATGTGGGATAATCCACCGCTGAAAAACTTTTTGGTGTTTGGTCGAAACTGGGTTTGAACCCACGACCCTGTTATGCAAGGGGGCCATGCTAACCATTGCCCCACAATGGCTTCCACATATGGTACAATATAATCAAACTAAATATCGCTTATAAAAACACCTCTTTCTTGTTGCCATACGTTTTTTCACAAATATTTTATCAAATAAATAAAAATACAATAAATTATATAAAATTAATTAATATGTTAAATATTAAATTTAATCAATTAACACATTAATTGGAAGTGCTTGTTATATTATATTAGTTCTATAATATTCAAATCCTCCAGAACCAACTAAAAAATTAATTGGAAGTGTCGAACAAACCAATTAATTTTTTAATCAATTATATATTTTATTTCTTATTAATTCTGTAGTTGGTAGTATCAATTTCGAGATTGAAGCAATCTCATTAAACAATTAATTTCTTGATTGAATTTGAAAAAAAGTTATTCTAACAGTGATTCCAAAGTTTCACATGCGTTATACGAACCCGAATTCAACATAGCAATAGTCGTCTTCTAAATAGAACAAAATTAATTCGCTCTGGCCGACTCCCAATGGTCCTGAATACTAAGAAGATCAGATCTGAAAATAGGAAACTGTAGGGATAACAAACCAATGACATATCAAGAGTCATGTCAAAGGAATTAGCAACAAGCTTGGAAAAAACGACTAAACAAGCTTGGAAAAAACGATTTTAGGAATAAAGTTTACGAGAAACGTAATTTGTTTTGTGTTTGCGCCGAAAATTTTAACCTTTGGTTTTTAGAACAACTTTCTGATGAAACTATTCACTGACAAATGATTCCTACTTTGCTACACGGAAAATATGCAACACTTTTTTTAAAATCTGCATACAACGAAACATGTTTTTACATGTAGAGAGAAAGTAGATCTTTTGTTCTGTCATCGCAACACTATAATGGCGATGATGATGGGCCACCATATGAACTGTGCATCTCTAAAATATGAACCATTTCAAATAAAAAAACCTGTTTGATAAGTATTTATTTTCATTTCACATTTCTAAGGCCAGGATGCCTGGAGATAAGAGTAACCAAAATACTTAATAATCTAGCGGAACGAATTGGATCGCTTCAGCAAGTAAACTTAGAAAATATAAGGTCGATATGAAGGATATTTTGTTATTTCTGTTCGTAACTTGCAATGAGACATGATACATGATGATCTTAACAAGTAAGTAAAGTAGAAAGTCGGGCGGGGCCGACTATATCATACCCTAAACCACCATTACAGAATTAGTAATCATAAGCATTTGTGGGGTAACATATAGGTCTGGGAGATAAACCGCAGTTGCATATTTAAGTAAATTTAGGGGTACATGTCTATGGGTGCTTTGTGTCAATCTGACTATAGCTCATAGTCAATGTTCGGTTTACCCTACAAGGACAAAAAAAATTCCCTACTTTCCCATATATTCCCAAGCAATTTTCCCTACTATATTTTTCGTTAAATTTAAAAAAATTTACAAAACAAAAATGGTTCTAAGTACTTTGTTATCGTAAAACATGAATATGCAACGTATATAACTTAGAATATAAATTTGTATTACCACCACGGTTGCCACAGTTGGTAGAATTCTACCCAAATTAGTAATATTGTTTGTTAAATCTCTGTAAAAATAAAATTTTGGAAAAAGTTTCTATAAACAAATTTTTGTGAGAAATTTTTCTATAGAAATAAGGTTTTGACAATAAATTCTATAGAAATAAAATTTTGAGAAAAAATTCCACAGAAATAAAATTTTGAAAAAAATTTTTATAGAAATAATATTTTGAAAAAATTTCTATAGAAATACAATTTTGACAAAATGTTCTAGAGAAATAAAATGTTGACAAAATTTTCTACAGGAATAAAGTTTACCACATACACAGAAAAAAAAGTGTCTTGTAAATTTAAGGACCATTTTGACTTCCACATAGTTCAACAAATTTACTGTAATATATAGATAGAATTCCTACTAATCAATAAACGTGCTACTGGAAAATGTGAGTGCATCATGCGAGGGAGTTTTTAGAGACATTTTGTGTATATATCGTATGATTGTTTGTGTTTGTTATTGCGTCATTTATGCTGTTGTTGGTTGTTTTGATTCTAGAGACAATGGAATGTTTCTTGTGTGTTGTTGGTATCTTTTGTGGTGAGAGTTGTTTTTTTGCAATAGCAAGATCAGAAAGGGAACGTGTGTGTGTGTGGAGTTGTTTTTCTTTACGGCAGGTATGTATCCCTTATGACTATTTGTATCTTTCAGTTTTATTGTTGCATTCAGTTATGTTGATGCATTTATGAAGTGCACACGTGGATTTAATTTTGCAAAATTGTACGTGCGGTATTGGTGTTTATTAATGAAAATACATTTATTTCGAAACATTTTAGAAACTGAGAAGTGAATGATGTGATGTTAGAGGAATCAAAAACGCTTTTTATTGATAAAAAACAAATAACAGATTAAGGAACTGTATATTTCTGTTAATATGGTAGTTTAAAATTAGTGCGGATTTTAAATTGATTTACATAAAAAATATACAACATGAGTGGTAATAGGATGATTTATATTTATTCTACATCTGGATCACAGGTTGAGAAGCAACCATTTTTTTGAATCTATATTTTTTATGTTACAGCAATTCCTACAGGTGAGTACTAAGTTCGAGTTTAGCCGCTAAAATTAAAAATAAATCACTAAGCAAAGTATAAAATTATACGTCTTCGATACAAATTTAAATATAACTTGATGGAGAATAGCACAAATCAAGTTTTTTATAAAGATTATTTTTTATAATGGATTATTAAAGAAAACTTATCATGGAAATTGCAATTTTAGCCGCTAAACTCGAACTTAATATCCACCTTAAATACTAAATGCTATACTGACAAGTGGAAATTATGTCTAATTTTATAATATTTTTATTTCAATTATATTCTGAGAATAATTTCAATAACGTCCCATTTGTCCATGGATATGATTCCAATAATGTACCTACTGGATGGATTTTTCAATGTGGTAAGTTTTTCTGTAAACGGTATTTTGTCAGTTTTTAATAAAACCAAAATTTCAATTTATTAAAAATTATTTTTTTCACTTGCAGGTAGACAGGTCTCGTAATGGTAATTTTTTGAATATTCTTACTGTTTAATACTAATTAAGCTGATATCCTTATTGGCTCTAGGAAATACTCTTGAAAACCGTAAGTTAAAGATCAATATGAACGATAGAATTAATTAATTAATAATATTTTTCTTATATTTTGTATAACTTCAGATGCCTCTAAGCCAAATCCGCCCAACAAAAGATAGCCAAAATCGATGAAATTGGACAATTCAATTGAATATAGCAACTTATGCCACATATATCTTTCATACGGATAGAAAACATGGACACTTAAATTAATTAGTTTAGTCCTAATAACATAGAATATTACTCTTTTGAAGAAGCAATTACTAACTACCGACAAGTAAATGCGTCCAACGTACTAATAAAAATATTTCCTTTATTGTATATCATAAGCCATAGTTTTGTGTAATATAATAATAATTCTTTGAAATAAAATACTGGTGGTTATAGAAAATTGACTTGTTTTGTACGAAAATTTTCTTAGTTGTATACAGGCTTTTTGTACTTTTGATTCCTCAATTTCTCTACTTTTTTGAAAATTATACCGACAAACAGTTTATTTCAAACCAATTTCTTAATACAAGTTTCCCAAAAAATTGTTAATTTTTCCGGATAGCAGGAATATTTTGAATGAGTTTAACTATATTCTTCCCACAGCATAGTAATAATGAACTAAAATACGATGTAATACATGAACTAATTTATAAGAAAATCATGAACTTATCTAGATGAAAAAAATCTTTGGCGCCAAATCATGGTCATTCTTACTATGGGTTAGTTCATTTTTCATAAAAAATAGAAAACTTTTTTTTCGGTGTATGGTTAAAGATCAAGCCTTGCCGGCTTCAAATTTCCTCCTCTAGAGCCACCAAAATGTAAAAATTATTACAAATTGTGTTGAGTGAAAATGTCCTACATTGTGGCCCTACGGCCCTACAAGACGCTAAATATTAGAAAAACCCTACATATAGGGAATTTCCCCTACTTCTAGCAACACTGGCTGTAGTTGATATTGCACCTACGGAGTTAGTATGGCACTAATATTGAGCCCATTATTAAAAAAGAGAAAATCGTTGAATTAGTGTGGGTAATAAATACAAATTTGTTAAAATCGAGCAATATTCTTATGTAAGAGCTACAAGTACGTATAAGTACGATCGGCTAGTACATCAAAATTTGAATAACATTGGTTAATAAATAAGAGTACTATGGCTAAATTTGGGAAAATCGAGCGATGCATATATATGGAAGCTATATCTAAATCTGAACCAATTTGCATACCACAAAAGGTTACCTTGTGCAAGATTTGAGTAAGATCAGTTAAGAAATGAGGCCTGTATGGTCAAACATAAGGTTATTAGGGGCGAATTTTTCAAAATCGGGTGATACATATATGGGAGCTATATCTACATCTGCACCGATTTCGATGAAATTTTGCACATATAGTTAGTACTATAGATGACTGGATCTAGACAACTTTTAGTAAGATCGGTTAATAAATAAGGGTTCTAGGGCCAAATGTGGGAAAATCGGGCTTTGCATATATATGGGAGCTATATCTAAATCTGAACCGATTTCGATGATTTTTTGCACATATAGCTAGTGCTATAGAGGACTACATTTAGCTAAATTTGAGTAAGATCGGTTGATAAATAAGGGTTTTATGGCCAAATTTAGAAAAATCGGGCGGTACATATATATGGGAGCTATAGCTAAATCTGAACCGATTTCGATGATTTTTTGCACATATAGTTAGTGCTATAGAAGATTATATTTAGCCAACTTTGAGTAAGATCGGTTGATAAATAAAGGTTTTGTGGCCAAATTTGGGAAAATCGGGCGATACATATATATGAGAGCTATATCTAAATCTGAACCGATTTGGATGAAACTTTGCAGACTTGAAGGGCGATGGAAAAGATTACCTTTTGCCAAATTTGGTGGCGATCCGTTTGAAAAAAGCGCAACGTGACCCCATTTATCGAAATCGGGCGATACATATATATGGGAGCTATATCTAAATTTGATCCGATTTCTTTCGGATCATAATTGCGACCGGAATCCTGTGAACAACAAATACATGGACAGACGGACGGACACCAAGCGCTAGATCGACTCAGGAGGTGATTCTGAGTCGATCGGTATATATTTTATGGGGTCTAAAATCAATATTTCTGGTAGGCACATTTTTTGGCCGATCAAACTTATTATACCCTGACCACTATGTGGTTTAGGGTATAATTAACAACTAACAGAAATTTAAATTTTATACGGATTGTCCCGTGTATACATATTTACAATACTTTGGATATAGTTTGAACAACTTCATACATTTGAATAGAAAGTGGAAAATATGTACTCAAGTATTTCTCACACATTCCCTATCAACGTTCACATGGTAAAAATTTTTGTTAAAAAATTACAATTCAACATCATACAGCAATAATGCAAAGCAAGCAACTCTATCGTATAGTGAGCTGCAACGATACCAAACAGCAATATGTGCATTAGAATATAATGAAAAAATCTAACAAAGAAAGTCTCTAAAAAAATCTATCAAAGAATTGCATCTGGAGGATTTGAATATGCAATACAATAGGAAAAGCAATGAAATTGCAAAGGTTACTTTTAAATCGATACATTCATTCGCCTTTGGTTCTACGACTTGTGAAGAACTTATGTATATTTAACAAGTTACTGTCAACTCATTATTAAGTTTGGGAAAACATGAGTAGAGTGATCAAAAACCGGTTTTTTGAAAGTCGGGTTTTCTCGGTTCTAAAAAACCGGCCCATTTTTTAAAACCGGTGGGCGATGTTTTAAAAATTAAATTCCTTGGCTGTAATTGCGGTAACAATACCATAGATAAACATTAAAATGTCGGATTTTTTTTTATTTTTTGGTTCCATTTGCTTCTTGTGAATATTGTGAACGACGGTGTTGAAGATAACTAAAAATTGTTGTTTTTCAAAATATTCACAAACAGACCTCATTTTCTATAGAAAGATACACTAAATTAAGTGGAATAATAACGTAATAACGTAAGAAATATCATAGATTCTGTTGACAAAATATACGACCCTAATTGAACAAACACGATTGGCTTATATTTCGATGAAATACCTCTGGGATTTCTTTAGAAAACCAACGTATTTTATTTGACATCTTGGAATAATACTATGTTGGGAGTGTTCAGAAACAAGTTTGAAGCGCAGAAAATACATTCGAAATTTTTTCTTATTTCAGTTTTTATGATATTAAAAACACCGGTTCTACCAGTCCACCGAAAATGGGATTTTATACAAATCCGAGAATCGGTGCAAAACGAAAAACCGGTCCACCGGTTTTGATCACTCTAAACATGAGTGAAAGTATGCATGTTTGTCAATTTGGGAGGCTATTTACTTTCACGTATTTCACTTTGCATATCAACATATTTCTCACATAGAACCAATGAAAGAAAAAAGGGAATACTCATCATAGTAGGTGATTTTTTAACTGCCGAGCTATTTCGTTGAGAAATTTGGGGCAGTCGGTGGCCATAATTGAGCCTATGGTTGTTAGCATTTTTATAAAGGAGTTTTCTAAACAGTTGAGCACTCTTTGTATTCCCCTGTAAAAATTAGGAGATCCTATCATATCTAATAATATAAACCTCTATATATTTGGATCTCTTCAGATATTGTTTTAGATATACCCAGCAAAAAACGCGTCGCCAAAAAAATAATATCCTTTTTGGACCCGGAAGTGGTGCAAAATTGACGCAGAAGCGATGAATTTAACATGGGCTTGACATAGGACGGAAGTCCTCCATTCCAACAGCCGGTGCACTGAATTTGCATCACTTCTTTAGGTGTGATCCGAATTCAATGCTTTGGATGTAAATTAAAAAATTCTGTGTTATTTTGAAACGTTTGACCTCAAATATTTTCAAAAATGCACAATTTTTTTCAAATTGGATTTAGCATTTTTTTCGACAAAATTTTAATAATTTGTACCATTTTATGAATTCTTACCCTGTTTTTAACCTATTTGAAACAAAAAAAGTTAACATTGCCCATTAAACATATGAAAAAAAAGCAAGTTATAAAAAATTGAATTAAAAGAGCTTCCTGTGTAGTTTGTCAAAATGTTTAACTTTCCACCCAAAATCCGTCAGTATCAAGTTGCTATAATAATTTTGCAAAAATTTGGCTCAGAACATTTGAATTATGGATTTTTATGCTTGTCTGAAACGTTTGATCTCAAATATTTTCAAAAATTCAAAATTTTTTCAGATTGGATTTAGCATTTTTTCGACAAAATTTAAATAATTTGTACCATTTTATGAATTCTTAAACTGTTTTTAACCTATTTGAAGCAAAAAAAAGTGAAAATTACCCATTAAAAATATGAAAAAAACACGTTATAAAAAATTGAATGAAAAGAACTTCCTGTGTAGTTAAAATAAAGAACATCATTGGGATAGGCTGTCCATTACATCTCTTTTAAAGAGAACATGTTCTCTTTTTTTGGCGCCGTATTTTTATGTCCAACAGTGATCTTTATGTACTCTATTGTTATTATATAATTGTTTACTGGGTTAAATCTGTTGACAAATTAAAGGCCGGAACACAATTGCGACGTTTCGACGTACCGCGTAAAAATTAGGAATAGATGTCATTGAACGTACGACGTAAATACGCCAATACGTTGTCGTCGTCAATTGTGGGCGAGTTCATAGGAACATGTGTGTTTTATTTTTGACAGCGTATTTTTGAATTTATTCTGTTTATTTTTAAGAAAATGTGATTCTTTTTGTTTTTTATTATTTTATTATATATTTATTTCGTTGTTTCTATCATTAGAAACTATTATTATTTCAATTTTAACATCAATAAAATTATTAATTATTTAATAAAGAATTTTTTTATTGTAAACTCTTTTTTAGTTAAAATGTTCTTCTTTTTTAAAACGAAAGTTCTCTGTTGAAAATTATCCCTGTGGAAACCCTACATTGGGAGTACATCTTCTGGAAGTGCATTTAAAGTTGTGCCTTTGGAAGAACTTCCAAATTTTTTGCTAGGTAATTAGATCTGCGCAGATATGCTTTATATGGTGTTATAACTTGTTAGATATTATTGTAGATCTGATCATACATGTTATTGTATCTAATTATATCTCCCATATCTAATAAAATACCGGATACAAATGTCTCGATAGGGAACATTTTTTTATTTGTTTGCTATGAAATCTGTAAAAAATAGTTAGTATACTTCATTTGAACAATAGTGCTTCAGAGTCGCAACATATCAGAAGTAATATGCAAGATATAGTCTCAACGGTTCAGAAATAATGATTTTGATGTGAGAAATGAAGAACACCAAAAAAGTTTGAAGACACCGAATTACACACGATATTGGATGGAGAGTCAAAAACAAGTGACAGCAATGTTAAATGTGACACAAAAAAACAATTTCTGACCATTTGAAAGCTATGGGAAAAGTGGAAAATGGGTACCACATAAAAAACGCTCATTTCATACCGGTATACCTGGTATATGACATCATAAATAATACATTGTGTACATAGCGGTGAAAATCAGTTTTGTTACGTGAGGACTAATCAAAACCAGCTTCCCTTTTATTCCAACTCTGGAAGAATGTCCCGCTCTATATCTTGCAAAATAGCATTGAAGAGAGAAGAAAAGAAAGCAAGAAGGTCAGTCAGAGGGTGCTGTTTGTGTAGCTCTGAAGACCAGTTAAAATTATATGCGCATTTAATTAAAAATTTCGTGAAATTCGAATGAATATAAAAAAGACGCGAAATTGTAACTAAACCAAAGATAAAAAACAATCGAAGGAGTATATAGCAATAACTGGCAATAAAAATTTACTAGGATACTAGAAATCTGAACAGTGCATAGTTTATACCTATTAACAATAACACCAAAAGAAGAAAAAAACTGGAAAACAAAGATATACTATGTATAGTGATTTAATTTTGTGTGAAGATTTATTTAAAACCAAGATTTTTGTTACAAATCTCAATGACGTAACATCCTCATGTCCCCAAAAACTAAGGGGATATTTTTCACACCCATCAAGTACATTGTACATGTGTGGATTAAGCCTTCATAGTATTAGGCCAAACCAGTTTACTATTATTTTGTATAGCATAAATTCTTTGGATAAAAATCGGAGAATGTTCCAATAGACTGAAAAAATTACTCAGAGAGAAAACAAAAACATGTTAAGAAATAAGATTAAATTTGTGTGATATGTTACTAACATGCAAAACTAAGAAAATAAGAATTCGGCAAAAAGAATAATTGCTAATAATAATACGAAGTGTAAGACAAAAACAAAAAATATAAATCAAAACAAATATGCGGAAAAGAAGAAAATATGCAAGAATTGTACGACAAAAATAAAAAGGTTATGCCTTCAGTTCAAATAGGTACTTTTAGTTAATGTGGTATAACAATGGACTGAATAGTCTAAGTGAGCCTGAATCTTAATCGGGCTGCCACTTTAACCTAACCTAACCATCTACCATTGATAAACTGATCAACAACAGCAAAGTACAGCCAGCCAAAGAGAAGCAAACATTTTGTTACAAATCGGTCGTGTATATTCCAAAATTACACGAAAGATTCAGTAATGACAATTTCATTGACAAGAGTAACTTCGCAATAGCCCCGAAAACTAATAATACACTACAAAAACTATTTACTAATCTAAAACCAAAAATTGACGACATGGATAAATCCAATTTAATATACGAAATAAAGTGCAATGGGAACGAAAAAGACGTGTGTGACAAGGTTTACATAGGAACTACAAAAAAATAAATTAAAAACTCGTTTATCAGGCCACAAATCAGACCTGAAACACCGTTTGCAGAGACCTATGCAAAAAACAGCATTATCAACCCACTGTGCAGAAGAACACCATCACCCAAATTTAGAGAGAGCGCGTGTGTTACAGTGTGAGAGTACCCGCTTGTTCGGCAAGAAGCCATTGTCGCATTTTCGCTATTTATATAAACAACTACAAGGTTGACTGGTTATTTAAGAGGAGATAAGTAATCCTTGGAATAGTCGAATAATTATAACACAGATAACTGGTTGCCTGTAAAATCGACGCGGGAGAACTCTCTTATTTGCTGGACAATTTTTACAGCACTCTGAGATAATTATCCGTTATTTTGAAGAACAACAAAAAACAACAAAGCTCATCTCAATACTTTAGAATTTTCAGAAACTCATAATTTAGTTAGTTTTCTGTTGGTTTCGTAGCAAGACGTTTTTTGCAGAGCATTAGAAAACAATTTAATAAAAACGTGTTTGGATATATTGCGGAAGTTTTTTTAGTAAGTACACTAATAATATTATATACATTTTGCATTATTTTGTTAATTATATTCTTTATTTTCAGGTACCACTATCATTCAGATGTACATGCTATGCGGTGCGTTCCCGTAAAGACACCTTTCTATTATGTATTTAAATTAAGTTTTATGTTTTGTATTTTTTAATTTTACCTTTAAATATATTTGTGAAATATATATATATATATATATATATATATATATATATATATATATATATATATATATATATATATATATATATATATATATATATATATATATATATATATATATATATATATATATATATATATATATATATATATATATATATATATATATATATATATATATATATATATATATATATATATATATAATTTTTTATAATTCATGTTAATAAATAAATTAAAATAATCAAATTATATTTTAATCGATTTGTGGTATAATTATTACAATACTGAAATGAAGGTATTTATATATGTATCCCACAGTTACTACTTATTTCTTGTGCTAAACGTAATGCTAAGGATATCCAATTGGCTCCCTCCAATGACATCCCCATGTTAAATTCACCAGTTAAATACATGTCGAGTAGATTTGGGAGTAACTAGTGGTACTTATTGGTGATAGGTGAATTTAATAGTCAATAACTAGTTACTTGAACAAGCGGGTAATTACAACAATAGACTGACACTGGAGATGTTGCACATTCTCAATACACCAACACAGAAGCGAATAAACTATAAGACAGACACTGACAATTTGGCGCAAAGCTACAGAAATCTCATTAGAAAAAGCAAAGCGAAGCAGAGTAAGCGTTAGTAATGCAACAGACACCGTCGTTAGCTATTTACTCTACAGTTGGTGTATTATTTTTGTTCTTTTCGTGAGTGTTTTTAATGTAACATGTAATTTGTACGTATTTAAATGTATTGTGTATATATTTTCTTTTCTATTTGTATACGCAGGAAAATTTTCCCGATGAAGTCTTTCAATGAAAAGACGAAATATTGAATAAATAAAAATTAATCATCCAGACCTCGAGCTCGTTTTTATCAACAATTATCAATTGGAAAATCTATATACAGGTCGAATATAATAAAAACATCCATAGTATAAAATATTATAACATTATAAATCTGTCTGTGAACCGAGTTAGTTTGAAGAGAAATATTATCTTGCGCCTAAACCAGTCAACAAAGGACCAAAACAGTGAAAAGAAAAAGACGAATACAATACAAGAAATAACTGATAAAAGTGCAGACGCTGCTGATGGCGAACACTTGACAACTTTATTGACACATAATACACAATTATAAGTCTCTCATATATTCTTAAATTGTATTAAAAATAATAATTAAAAATAAAAAATCTCAGCGGCAATCTTTAACTAAACCACTATGAATTGGAAATTATATATATTTTGAGGCTAAATTCAAGTAATCGATGAATTTGAAAGAAAAGGAAATAAAATAACAATAACCAAATTTTAATGAAATACTAGTATTTAGTAAATTAGGATTAAGAATGTATCTATGTAAGGATAATGGGATAATTGAGTAGAAAAGAACGGACGGACTGTATGGACCAGGATAACTAGGCGGACAGATTCGATTAAGTAAACGGGCAGACCAGATGGACTCTCTTAACTAGACGGACGGTGATTTTACTTAATGAAGGGTTTATCTGAATTATTATTTCAGCCAAAGGAAAAACAAAGCCTAAAGGCTGGACGGAACAATAGACATATAATTTTGTGATCGTGGTTACACTTATTGTAGAGGTTTCTCTTATTTACATCTTCTGGACACGAAGTACTATGTAAGTGGTTTCAAATGGTATGATGAGGTATCCATTCCCCAAACTGACGAGTTAGCAGATATAGCACCGTGTCCAAACTACTTCCTCATCATATTTAATTGAGAAAATCACATATTGTAGGAAATCCTAATATAAATCTGCTGGAAGGAGTTTCTAAGAGACTGTCCAAATTAAAGATTGTCAAACCCACCTATTTAAATGCAAGTTGGGATACAATGTTACAACGTACGAGAAAAAAAATATTAGGAAGTGCAATTTAAAAAAAAAATTAAATTTTTGGAGGGGAGCTATACCAGTGGTAGACGTCAAAAACTAGCCAATTACATACACGATTATTTATACATTTCATACATGTACTTTTGATCTATTTTTCTTTGTTATCGAATATTTTTTATTACTGTTGTTATCGAAACAAAATTGAAGGCTCATGAGTTTTGTAAATTGTGCTGGTCTTAAGTTCTTTTTCAGATTGAACCGAATGCGGACAATTTCTTTTAGCTGAAACCTGAAAAAGCATACGTTTTCTAAATCTTGCAGGTATACGTGACACCTTGCCAATTTACAAAGGGAATGCCCATGGATACGTTTCTTTTGGTGTACGTATAAACGGTTACAACTAATATCTAAGCATTTTTGTGGAGTGCATTCTGATGGTTGGTTGAGTCCAGTAATGGTGAGAAGCAATGTGACATTTGTATTACAATGCGTACTCGTTTCACATTTGCACAATACCATCACTACAACAGCCTGTGGTGCATCCATTTCTGTCCCATTGACAGTCTCAACAACAATAAAAACAAACTAAATCGGGAATAAAGAAAACCCCATATTGAATACCATACAATGCATATTCTCTTTCATGTGGGTGATGATGGATGGGTCTTTGCAAGGCAGTATGTTCTACATCATCCAACTATGGAAGCAATCACTCCTTCGCTCATCCAACAATCCCTGCACCAGCAAATTACTAAAGTGTTCAGTACTCATTGTGAGTCTGAAAACGGGGCATGCATAGAAATCACAAGTTGGGCTGATGGAGACGCCACAATGAATTGACATATTTACTAATGGTGGGACGGACAATCTGCATTGTCCTGGGTGTAGTTGTATCTAACGCCTTTGAATCTCATAAAAACCCACTTTTTTGCTCATTTCAAATTTGATTTTTCCATCAACCCCCTTCGGTGGCGTCAATATGTTGAATGCGTTCTTAATAATTTCTAATTGTTTTGGGGTTTTCCATTATGAGCGCTTCTTGTTTTTTCATTGGTACTTTACCAGCAATATTTACAGCACGTAAACTTAATTTTTCTGTGTGCAAATTTCAAACAATTTTGCTACGCATACTGGAATCTCAACCAAATGAACTGTGAATGCAGTTATATATGTAATCGTAAATTTATAATCGCTCGCTTTGATTCCATTTTTCCACTTACCCAACAATAACTGGATTACCACTGGTGATTCCTCCAGTATTGCCAGTAATCAGAAACTTACTACTTGCAGTATTACCGGTGATCAAAAACCTGTGTAGCCCAAAAGTCATTCTTTTTATCATTACCAGTATTCAAACTCGTAATAGTCTTCTAATTACCAAAGTTTTAAAAACAATGGGCTACCATTCACAATAAATACCGGTTACCAATCGACAACTATGAAAGACATCGTATCGTGAGCTCCGGACTGCAATCCTGCCGAAATTTTAAAATGACATTTTTTTGTTTTTTATTTTATTAAATATTTTGGAATACTGAAGTAAGAATCATGCTTTTGAAGTTTTTTTTTTCTAGAACAAATATTTTTCGAGTAGAAGAATATATGACATTTCTATTATAAAATTACATCATTGAATAGATACATGCCGTGGAGTAGGGTAGGGCTTAATTCCTCCTGGCATTACATATATTTAAAATTGTATAATAATAAATATAAACAGAGAAAGGTAGAAAAATACAGAGATCAAAACAAATCTAACTGTAAGAGAGAATAAAATCTGTAAATAGAAATGAGAGCAATACGCTGGTGCTCTTTGAGTATTACGGATAAATCCCGTCCCGAAATCCCGGGATTTTTTGGGATCCCGAAAAATTAATTAAAATTCGTTAAATTTGTGGCTCTTTAGCATTATTTATTAATAAATTGGAGTCTTCATTCAGTCCAAACCGCCCTTAGATTTCATACCCGACAAATTGAGTTAATAAACATTTATAGTACACGTCGAGTAAGTATTTATTATACTATACACTATAATAAGCACATTTCTTCAAAAATAATAAGGTACTCAAGCAAAGATAAAAAGCCCGTCGACAATAAGATTGCTTGAAAAAACTCAATATCTTAATTGGTTTGATCAAATATTTAATATTCGGCACTTTCAATTTATTTTTTAATTGGTACAATTAAAAATTTAATTGATTTTGTTCGAAAAACTCAATTTTTAAATTGCGGTAATCAATTATATATTATGTAATTGTTTATCTAAATGATTTTGTAATTTTACATGAGTATATAATTTCTTATGAATTTTCCGATAGATTTAAGTTAAAATTTAACGAACCTGAGAATAGTATGAAACTAAATATTTCAGAACGACATTTTCAATTATCTTTTTAATTGGTTATTTTATTTTTGTTAAAATATTAATTGGCTTAATTAATAGTTTAATTGAACAATTTTCATTTATTTTCTTATCAAGTTTTTTGATTAAAAAGTTAATTGTATCAATTAATTTTCTGATTGATTACGTTTACATGTTTAATCTACATTTTAAGGAAATATTTTGGCCGTAATGGCCATTTTCTTGTCGCTCCGTTAGGCTTTAACAGCCAATTAATAAAAATTGTAATGCAAATATTTTCTCTCCGGTTAACTTTAACTGAAATATTTTGTTCTTCTACATATGACAAATATAATTTATACAAATTTATTAGTTATGCACAATATCCAATTAATGCATATTAACGACAAATTGTGCATGTGAATCAATTAAGGTCGTACTTATTTGCAGTTTACCATTGTAGCAATAAAAAGGCATGATTCTCATAAACTGAACATCGAACGATGAATTTTTATAATTTGCTATCAATATGTGCATTTTTGAGAAAAAGAAAACAATCAAAATTATGCAATTGCAGTTTTTGTTTAACCATTGTATATCTATTTTGTCATTGTCCACCAATGATACATTTGCCACAAAATTATTCACATTCGGTAATTAGCAGTCTGTGTTTACGAACGAATATATGGAGGCTTTAGAAATACAATGCAGAAGATTGAATGAAAAGATGTCAAACAGGTACACAAAAAGAATTTAGTGTTCATAACGTCTCTAATACATACATGTTGGTTAATTATTAGTGAACCCTCAAAATTGTTCGTTTTTCTTACATCACCTTATTTTCGTCGTCACTTAAAAAATATAAATAAAATTTATATTTTTCTAAAATCAATTACATAATACATTTACAACATAAGGTGAGTACTATGTTCGAGTTTTTCACCAAAACACTAAATTAAAAGTGCAAAAATATATATGAAGACGATAACATTTTTATCAAGTCTCTTCAAATTATGGATGGAAAAGGTCCAATGTATTGATTGCGAACAATTTAATATTTCGAAATTAATTGATTAAAAAAAGTAACCGTGAAAATAAGCTGGTTTTCAGCTTGAAAACTGAACATAGTACTCAGCTTTACATACAACTTTGTTAACATTTACTACTTTCTTCCTTTTGGACATTTTGGGTACGAGCCGAATATTACAGATGTCTAATAAACTAATTTAAAAATCTGATGAGGATTCGAAATCCTATCCATGTGATTTTCAGACATCGAGTCCCCAAGAACGAAACTCAATTGGGAGTAACAAGTTGTAAATTGGACGAGATTTGTTATATTCTTCAAAAATGTTGGCTTGGGACAAAGTTGTTCCTTAAAAGCGTTTATGAAAAATAAAATGAATTATCGTTTTATAGGTTTAAATTTTTTCAGTGTACGTAATCTGCAGGTTGTATGTGGACTCCTGCAAACAATTTCAATAAACAATGTTTTTTTTTCTCAAAATTGTTAATTCACAATCACATCATAGCCGCATCAACATGAGCAGTAGTAATATTTTGAAAATCATGAAAAGTTGGATTCCCCATAAACAGCACAATTTCATTAAAAATCAAAGTAAACGAACAGGTCCTCCCTTGAACAATCATATGAAATGGGATTCATGCCACATCACAACACATTCTGCTTGAAGCATATATATTTTCAGGATTGGTCCAAATAAAATATTGTTTGTATTGTTCAAACATAATATGTTTCATCTCAGGCATACACTGGTAAAAAAAAACTTTTAATCAAATTTTCTTCGTGTGTGATGCACACGTGCATATATTCGTATTGGCTACTTCCATTGTTTTACTTGCAGCATACTCTCTCGGTCTCTCTTTTTAAACACATATATGTTAATAGGTAATTTATAAAATTATGTTATGTCCCAAAAATAATATGTTTGTACATATTAACATATACTATGTCGCAAACCTGTTATGCTAGGTTAGGTGAGGTTAAAGTGGCAACCCGATTAAGTTTTAGGATCACCTAGACTATTCAGTCCATTGTGATACCACCTTATCTAAAAGTACCTATTACATAAGGGCACTTCTAGTTTTAACCGCTGAACCTTCTCGATTCTTCTGTTGAACCAACCAGATTGTTCCAAAAACATTAGCAGACTGCCTAAGTTAACGTTTTCCAGGTCCGCCAGTAATCTAAAGCTGTATGCCCCTAAAATTCGCTTACGCCTTACACAAAAGAGGTGTTTAATCGATTCCTTTTCCTCCGCATCATGATAGCTCATGCAGTAGTCATTGTACTTTTCGCCAATAGTTTTTGCAAAATCGCCTATCAGGCAGCGACCCGTTATAGCAGATATCAGGAGTGATATCTGACGTGTTGAGAACACCGGTTTAAGTTTCAATGGGGCCATATTTGCTTGCGTTACAACCCTACATACGGAGTCACCGTGGTGCAATGGTTAGCATGCCCGCCTTGCATACACAAGGTCGTGGGTTCGATTCCTGCTTCGACCGAATACCAAAAAGTTTTTCAGCGGTGGATTATCCCACCTCAGTAATGCTGGTGACATTTCTGAGGGTTTCAAAGCGTCTCTAAGTGGTTTCACTGCAATGTGAAACGCCGTTCGGACTCAGCTATAAAAAGGAGGTCCCTTGTCATTGAGCTTAACATTGAATCGGGCAGCACTCAGTGATAAGAGAGAAGTTCACCAATGTGGTATCACAATGGACTGAATAGTCTCAGTGAGCCTGATACATAGGGCTGCCACCTAACCTACACCGAAACATATGAAAAGCAGGGTGTAACAGATTGACTGATAAGTCCCCGGTCTAACAAAGAAAAACAATTTTTTTTGTCAAAATTCGTTTTTATCATTAAACATAGTCCCCTTCAAGAGCGATACAACGATTATAACGACCTTCCAATTTTTTGATACCATTTTGGTAGTACCCCTTCGGTTTTGCCTCAAAATAGGACTCAGTTTCGGCGATCACCTCTTCATTGCTGCCAAACTTTTTTCTTCTTCATATGGGGCCGTTTTGCCGCGATTTCGACCTTCAAACTCTCCAATAACGCCATATAATAGTCACTGTTGATGGTTTTCCCCTTCTCAAGATAATCGATAAAAATTATTCCATGCGCATCCCATAAAACAGAGGCCATTACTTTGCCAGCGGATTTTTCAGTCTTTCCACGCTTCGGAGACGGTTCACCGGTCGCTGTCCACTCAGCCGACTGTCGATTTGGACTCAGGAGTGTAGTGATGGGGCCATGTTTCATCCATTGTTACATATCGACGGAAAAACTCGGGTGTATTACGAGTTAACAGCTGCAAACACCGCTCATAATCATCAACACGTTGTTGTTTTTGATCAAATGTGAGCTCGCGCGGCACCCATTTTGCACAGAGCTTCCGCGTATCCAAATATTGATGAATGATATGACCAACACGTTCCTCTGATATCTTTAAGGCCTCTGCCATCTTGATCAACTTCATTTTACGGTCATTCAAAATCATTTTGTGGATTTTTTTATGTTTTCGTCGGTAACCACCCGTGCTCATTTCACCACGCTTGAATTTTGCATACCAATCAATTATTGTTGATTTCCCTGGGGCAGAGTCCGGAAACTCATTATCAAGCCAAGTTTTTGCTTCCACCGTATTTTTTTCCCTCCAGAAAACAGTATTTTATCAAAACACGAAATTCATTTTTTTCACAATAACAAAAGTTGCTTCACAAAAGACGCTCTATCTCACAAACTAATTGACTTACAGACGTCAAATTTTGACACGAATCATTTGAAGGTTGGTACTATATAAAAATAATATGACCATAATATGAAGACCGGGGACTTATCAGCCAACCTGTTATATGTTTAGAATACGTAAGGTAGTTCCTAATGAATATCAATTACTTTTGATCAAAAACTCTTCTTGGGGGTTCTCCTTATGAAGTTATGTTACGAATTTATATCGTTACTGCACTGAAAAAATGCATGTGCGCTTCCAAAAATTTTGGTATTGATTCCGAGCGGAGAATACATGTAAGGATACTTTTAAGACACAATTCTCTTTTAAATTTGGGTTTTTTGTACTTGCTTCTAGGAAGCAAATTTTAATTTTTCGCTTTTTCAGCTTTTTTTCCTCATATGCTATCAAAGTCCATTAAAACTGAGGAGTCCTTTAATACGCAATTTATTTTATTTGAGGTTCACCGTATTTTTATACTCTAAAAAAAGCATGTCCGGTTTCAAAATTTTGTCTTTAATTTAAAAATGTTCGTATTGATTCCGAGCCATAGAAGCGGAGAATAAAAGTAAGGATACTTTTAAGACACAATTCTCTTTTAAATTTGTGTACTTGCTTCTAGGAAGCAAATTTTATTTTTTCGTGTTTTCAGCGTTTTTCTTCATATGCTATGAAATTCCTTTAAAACGAGTTAACGGCAACATTCCAGGAGAAATTATGCTATGTTTCAAGTAAAAACCTCTTTAAAATAAAGTGCTTTGTAGTCAAGATGCAAAAAGACAACAAATTTAAAGACAATTTCATTAAATTTAAATAATTTTTCTGAATTATTAAAGTCAAGTTGACCTCAGCCTATAATTTTTTTCTTTCATGTTAAAATACACATTTTTAAGTCAAATCACTTAATTACAAGGACAACCCGACTTCATTGAAAAGTTTATCGACTTCTGTACAAGGAAAAAAACTTTATATTAGAGAAAGGCGTCTTCTATGCTAAGCAAAATTTGAATTCGTATTTTAAAGACATGAAATCTTTGACCTCACGACAATATTTTTTTCAGTGAAGGAGGTGTATCTAGATATACTAAAAACACAACTGACAGAGACTGCCCAAAGGTTTGGATTGTTTGCTAAGGATAATGCTGCCAAATTACAATATAAGTTTTATCAGGTCAATGATACGAAACATAAATCGTATTTATGTAGAACGTGGTTTATCTATAATTGGACTCAAGTAATAAATACTCCTGCACAAAGCCTAGATATGAACCCCATAGACAAAGCCTAGATATGAATCCCATAGACATTATTTTAAAGAAAAAATTAAAACAAGATCACCGAAAAACATAAATGACCTAATTAAATATATAAAGGAAAGCTCGATTCAGTGTCGTTTAAAATTGGCTATTGAATCTAGTGGTGTGCGCGTGACACGAAATTCTCGTGACATGCGTGATTCACGCTTGAATCATGTGATCCAAATCCAAACCAAAACCAAGCAAATCTCGTGAATATGCGTCAATGGAACTAAAATAAATATGTAAACTAAAATAAAATGGGTTCTTGAATGTGCGTGAATAAAATTTCTGCAAAATCACGTTCACGAAAATAATCAAGATATAGTTCACACTCGTATGTTAACTGAAATTAATTTAGCTCTCGAACTGTATTCTATTTTTGAATTTTGTTACCTTTGCTGATTTCCGATTGGAAAATATCGTGGGTCTCGTGAATTGTCGTGAACGTGAGTCTTTAAAAGTAGTTCGTTTGTGAGTACTGGTTTTCATTTCGTGAATGTGCGTGAGTGGGATTGGCTACCACACGTATCGTGCGTGAATAAATTTTTTGCTTCGTGAATGCGGGTGAGTGTGATAGAAATTTCAGTCACGTGCACACCTCTAATTGAATCCATAAGAAGCCATACCAAATACTAGTTCCAAACAATTTATGTGATTTGAATGTATTATAGCTCTTTTTTTTTTTTGAATTGCAAAAAAATATTTTACGCCAAAAAACTGAATTTATTTTACATTTTGTTTGTTTCTGGTTTTCTTTTAAAAAAACTTGTTTTTGTTTTAGAATTACTGTTCTATAGAAGTTAAACAAACACTAAAATTTAATGAAATTCTAATTCCATTTAGTTTGATAATCATTATTTTTTTAATTTCGAAAACATTTTATTGACAAACTGTATTTCATTTATTCATTTTACTTACCGAAAATGAAAAAATTTCTCAAAGAAATTCCGACCCATACTGGTGGTTGTCATCATTGCTTTGTAGAATTCCATTAAAACTTAAGCACAGATTTACTGATTTTATTGTTTATATACAGATATTTTTTTAAATATAAAAACATTTTTACATTATGCCACAAATAATTTCAATATTTGATTCAAAGAGCTTTCACTGAAAAAGGTAAATGAAGATAAGATGGCATGCACATGGTTTCAATTAAATAAATTTAATTATATTAGGATTGTATGACACAATTTAGCATTGTATGACACACGTGTTGGTTTAAAATTCTATTAAGTAATGTCCCACCTTGTTTTTAGTTATTATTTGATTGTTATTTTTTACAATTACTGGTTTAGTTGGGCGTTTATGTTTATGTTATGTTAACGGTCGATTTCCTACATGTTTGCATCTCATGTCAATAATTAAGTAGAAGAAAACTCAAAAGTTTCAATTCTTTTGAAATCAGATCATCGGATCATAAGCAATGAATTTCACATGGGATTGCAATAGAACCGATGTCTTCGTTTGAGGATTCGAACTTGATATTTTGCAGATGTAAATGGTACCAAATCTTCCCCAATGCTAAATTTCATAAAATTCAAATAAAATGGCGAACTGCAAACATTTAATATCTAGAACCAATATTACTGCTAGATATATTTTTATATGGATCAGAGTTATTGTAAACTAACCATATAGTGGCCGCTTCACATATTATTCAATTTATTAAAGATTTATTATTTAGCCCACTATATAGACAATTAGCTGATTGATTTAAGTTTGGTTCTATGTTCGGTTTCCGCGCCGTTCACTCTTTTGAATCAATGAATTTAGAAATATGAATGCTTCACAATTAATGCTCTGGATCTTTTCCATCCATGGTCTGACAAAATTGTAACCAAAATATTTTTTGTTTTGGTGGAGTGGGTACTATGTTCACCTTAATATGAGAGTGACAACACTTCTTTGTATGGCATATTAAAAATATATTTTAATTAGTCTGTATTTTGTTTTTAATTTTACACAATATTTAAGTGAAGCTTAAATGTCATTTTATCCATGACAATCAAAGTTAATCCTCTGCTATAAATTGCACACGATTTCTCTTACACACAAAATAGGAAGAGCAAACCCTTTCATATAGTTTTACAATATTCCTTCAGAGCAGTGTTGCCAGGTCATTTTTGATTCTTCCCCCCAAACCTTAAGAAAAAACCCCTTTTTTCAAAAACCCCCAAAAATTTTAAGTATGTAAATAATACAAAAAGAGGCCCAAAATTTCGTTAAAAATCCTGTAGTGATACACTTAAAAAATTAAATTTAACACAAATATATAAACTGAAAGAAGATTTTTTCTGAGGAACAAAATTTTAGACAAAATAAGTTTTTTATGCTAAAAATTTTCTTTTGAAGTAAATAAAAATCATTAGATAAAATCATTACACCACTTGTCACAAATTCGGGCTCGATTCCTGCTTCTACCGAACACCAAAAAGTTTTTCAGCGGTGGATTATCCCACCTCAGTAATGCTGATGACATTTCTGAGGGTTTCAAAGCTTCTCTAGGTGGTTGCACTGCAATGTGGAACGCCGTTCGGACTCGGCTATAAAAAGGAGGTCCCTTTACATTGAGCTTAACTTGGAATCGGGCAGTGAAACGAGAGAAGTTCACCAGTGTGGCATCACAATGGATTGAATAGTCTAAGTAAGCCTGATACATCGGGCTGCCACATAACCCCCCTTCAAAAGATGCGGTTAAAAAAGAATGTCAGTGCATACTTGCTTGTATTTAGGAACATGGGTTGACTTCCCTTATTTTTTTCTCAAAGTTCATGCCAGAATTGTTCCAAATTTTGTTGAGAATTGCTCCACTTTATAAGATCTAAAATATTTTTTACCCCCAAATAAATGTTACCCCTAAAAATCCCCCTAAACGTGTAAAAACCCTAGAATTGGGGGAAAACCCCCAACCTGGCAACACTGCTTCAGAGCACAATTTCGTGACGTCCATTTTGAATGTCGATCTATTTTCCGTATGAATTTCTGTTGTCAAAAATTCCGTACTACACACAGGGCATCCGAACAATGCTGATGATTCACATTCACAGTTTATGGGACTTTGGCACGGGGATCCATAACGTGTGGGAATTCTCATCTCATACAAACACATATTAGCCGTTCGAGATAGGAATTTATGATTAAATGTGCGACACAAACATCTATAATCACTTGAATAAACTCAAAAAAGAGAAGTGAGACGATCGCACGTCAGTTGCGAATCAGTTACTACCGGTTCGGTTTTTCGGTCGGGCGGTTAGTCTTCGCGGTTAATGAGATTCAAGTTCTTTTCTTCCTGTTTGCGTTATTACCCCATTTCTTGTTGAAACGGTTCGTATTCTCCAAGAAAAATAAACAACGGATATACAATACGACAACAAAGATTCGTTCGGTTTGAAAGTTTTTCGGCGACTAAATCTCATTGTAGTGATCCAGCTAAATTTCTTAGTTCAATTGGTTACTTTTCCCCCAATGCATACAAACACATACACACATTGACAAGAGCCCCACTCAACCTGGCACACAAATGTACACTCGCTTGTGTGGCCGGTGAGTTGAATCTAACATTTCGCCATGACTTGGTTAGGTGGCCGCCCATCTGTGTGTTGTCGTAGTCTCTCCGGAAAGAATCATAATGAACGAGACTCGCGATTACGACGAATCAATGGATGTGTGAGATTGTTTGCATATGAATTCAGACTCGAAGGCATGTATACATCAGTTCATGCACACATACGTAATGTATGGTATACGTAAGATTTCCTTGCCCAATTGTTTTAGCCTTTTACTGTTCACCGACGGTGGTGCAAAACGATAAAATGTTTCAAATTTTAATTTAGTGGACACCTGGGACAACCGTTGTTGTTATCGCAAGTCCGTACAACTTACTCAGATTTAATGAAAAAATGTAATATATATTTTGTGGTTCTTTAATACCTAAATGGGAATTCGAATTAAATCTTTTTACGTCTTCTTGGATTTTATAAAGTAAACAATATTTTAAACACTGTGCATTGATAATGCTGGTATTGTCACCGTTGACTGTACTTTCTCATGCGAATATCCATCAGAGTTTTATTGTTGTGTTTTCCTTTTCAAGAGTTCAGATTGGTGATATTTTCTCTTGTCATAGTTTTTGTACAATTTTGTTTTGCATGTGTTATTGTTTTTGTCATTCACTGTAAACATTTTCTATCGAAGATGTATCTTAGTAGTTTCATTATAGAAGAAACAAACTTTTATATGCGATTTTCTTATCGAGTTAGTACCTCCGTTTGGGAAGAAGTCTCACTATGCGTCTTAGTGAAGGAAAAGTCGCACCAGTGTTTCATAAAGGTAAAAAAGCCAAAGATGTACTTTAGTAATGAATAAGGTCACATAGCCTGCATTGTTATCAGACTAACATAAATAATAGTAATCTACGAAGAGCCCGTCGTAAGAGGAGAAAACACTATAAATGTTGTCGTTAGAATTGTTGTTGTGTCCTTGAAACCAGTTTCAAATAGTTATCGCAGTAATTGTTGTTGACTAGAAACAAGACATTGTGTAATCGTTCACCAATCAGTTGAATTCAACAATGCCTCTAAAAATAGATGTCGATTTGTTGTTGCATTAGTGTAGTAACAAACCGATATCAAAAATAATATTAAGGAATGTTGGCTATGTCAGAAGATGGTGATGAAAAATGTTTCAATTTGGAAGGTATAATTCTCGTATGTAATTTCCTTAGGAAATTAGCATATGAGATGAAATTACGTTAAATCATCTCTCACTCCGCCAGATCTACACTAAAAAAACTTGCAGTAGCCAGCAAAGAAGCATATGTCTAGACAGGCTTGTGGATTGGTATTTGGCGTTTTCTTATCAATAGCTTCATAATCAATCAATTCCCTAATATTTTATGTCAAATAAGCTCGTATTAAAATTGTAATAATTGTTATCAATTGCTATTATTGTTATCAGGCTAACATACATAAATAATAATTGACAAAAATGTTTAAAATATAAAGTTGAGAGAGTAATAATTTCAATACCGATATGTCCCAAATTTCGGACGAATATAATGGTATAGTTTACTATTGTTGTATTAGTACTTTTATCTGTCATTTCTGTTGACCGTCTTTCAACCGTCGAACGGATCGGACGTGTTTTTTAATAGCGGATAAACTCATCGTAATAGGTACCTACTAAGAATTTCAAGTGTGGTGGGATATTAAGCCACCATACAGCGAAATTCAAAGCTATCCACTGGGTTGGGGCCCAGTGGACGGGTATCGAATGGAGTTATAAATCTGGGCAATGACCAAGAGTTAGGTCCAATTAGTCGACCTGTAGACGGGTCGACAAGTGGCGACACTCTGACAAGTCGAACTTTTTCTAAGGTAACGACATCAAAAGGAGGTAATCCCTCACGAAAGAGATACAAGGAACGCAGAAATGCTTTGTTCATCCTAAAGAAGTTAGGATCAGTCGACTCAAGCACGCGTCGGCTAAACAAAGCGATTCCTTAAAATGGGCTCAAGGAATTCTTGAGACTGGAAAAAGGGTATGATCGCCGGATGAGCTGCCATCCTCCAAAAGGGATCAAAGATCGTTTGCCTCAGTTGCTAAAGACAGCCTTGTGATGGCTATCATTAATAAAGGAGCATTGGACGGTATGGTTCCAATGCAAACATGGGGGATATTGAGAATGCTCTGTCTGTCGTCTACTCACAGGTGCTGGAAAAGTTTCCCGGCCCAGATCCTCGACACCAAGAGGCTGGTAGGTATCAAGGACGATTTAAGCTAGTCGCATTTGAGGACCAGAGGTTTATAGAATGTTTTAAAGCTGCTCTGATACTAATTGGTGAAGTTTGGGAAGGAGCTGCTCTAAAGTTAGTCGAGAAGAAAGACATACCGGCTAGACCTAGAGCACATGCGTGGATACCTGCAAACCCTTCTGACCCTGAATCTATTTTAAATAGGCTGAAACGATGCACTCCAGATCTTCCAACAGCTGATTGGAAGGTTGGCCGTTTGGATGAAGTGGATGGACCAAGACGGCATGCAGTGTTTATATTGAACACTCAGTCTTTGCCACATCTAGCAAAGTCTCAGGGCCGTGTATGTTATGCATTTCATTATATCCAAATGAAGGTATATAAAAACGATCAGCTAAAGGATTCAGAAATAGACAAGCCTCTGTCTGAATCAGAAGTAAGCGGATCATCTTGCGAAGTCGAGGGAGATACCAAAGTTGAATAAATGGATAGATACCATATGCGTGAGAAGGTTTCTACTGCCTCAGAACTCACCAAAGTTGAACCTATGGTTATTGCGAGAGTCACCGAGATCTCCGAAGAGGGCATTCTTGATGACTCGATTGAAGCGGCTGATGTGACGGTTGTTGAAAATCTCGATGGTCCTACGGATCCTCCAGATAAATCTTCATTGTAAGGCTGCATGTGCTGCCTTAAAAGTTCTCCTGATGAAAGGGGACATAGACATAGTTCTTATTCAAGAACCATATGTTTATAGAAACAAAATATGTGAATTAAGTACTCCGGGGTTCAAACTATTGCAGTATACTGGTAATGATGTAAATCGAGCCAGTATAATTGCTAAAAACGAGCTTAACTTGTTTCTGCTTCCGTCAATGTGCAATGCAGTCACTGTCGTTGCCAATTTAGAAATAGCCAAATGCAAATATTGGGTATCTTCGGTCTATATGGGACATGACAGGGAGATGCCTCCATGTGCCGTTAAGACCTTAGTTGAGGAGTCACTGAAAACAAAGACGAAACTCATGTCATGTACTGCAAAGATCGCAAACCTCCCACGGTTAGGCCCATTTCCTTAGGGGTATTGAAATTCCCTTTGGTGAGTGTGCAAACTATTTCCTTAGGGGGGTGAGTGTGCAAAATACCTTGGCGTTATTTTGGACAGGAAGCTGAACTTTAAGCTTAATATTGAAGAAAGGGCGAGGAAAGCAACGGTAGCTTTATACTCGTGCAAAAAGGCAATAGGGAAAACGGGGGGACTAAAACCAAAAATTGTACATTGGCTATACACGGCAGTGGTTAGACCTATAATGCCATATGGTGTTGTAGTCTGGTGGCCGGCACTTCACCAGCCGACAAGTTTAGACAAAGTTCAGCGTATGGCGTGATTGTGTATCTCAGGTGCATTCAGCAAGACAGGAACAAATTCCCTTAATGTCATGCTGCATCTATTGCCTTTAGACATTTTGGCCAAACAGTCAGCTGCAACAACGGCTGTGCGGTTGCGCGAGCTATCGCTGTGGTCGGAAAAAAGTTACGATCACAGTTCGGTCCTCAAAATAATGCCAGATGTGCCTAACGTAGGTTAGGTTAGGTTAGGTTAGGTTATGTGGCAGCCCGATGTATCAGGCTCACTTAGACTATTCAGTACATTGTGATACCACAGTGGTGAACTTCTCTCTTATCTCTGAGTGCTGCCCGATTCCATGTTAAGCTCAATGACAAGGGACCTCCTTTTTATAGCCGAATCCGAACGGCGTTCCACATTCCAGTGAAACCACTTAGAGAAGCTTTGAAACCCTCAGAAATGTCACCAGCATTACTGAGGTGAGATAATCCACCGCTGAAAAACTTTTTGGTGGCATGTGCCTAACGTAGTGAATTACACTTTGGCGAGTCCACTTTTCGACAAAAATTGACAATTGGGTTTTGGTGTATATTCTAATGATCTGGAACTTCGAATAGCGAAAAGATTACCTAATCACTGTAGTGTTTTTCAGGCTGAAATATTAGCAATAAGAGAGGTGGCGAATTGAAGTAATGTTCCAAAAAATGTGGGCATTAATATATACTCAGACAGTCAACCTGCAATAAAATCCTTGGACTCTGTGTTCCTCAACTCGAAAACGGCCATCGACTGCCGCAAATCTCTCAATGAGATGGCTGAGCAGTACAATATTCACCTAATATGGGGGCCTGGCCATAGGAACATACCGGGGAACTGCGAAGCGGATGAGTTGGCAAGGCTAGGCTACCTTACATATCCCAGGGGAACTAGAATCTGTTGGTATGCCTATGGAAATCAATTAAACACCTCTTGTGTGAGTGTCCTGCATTTTGTGTAAAGCGCAAGCAACTTTTAGGAGCATATAGCTTCAGATTACTGGCGGATCTGGAAAACGTTAACTTAAGCAGTCTGCTAATGTTTTTGGAACAATCTGGCTGGTTCAACAAAGAAAAATAATCAAGAAGGTTCATTGGTTAAAACTAGAAGTGCCCATATGTAATAGGTACTTTTAGTTAATGTGGTATCACAATGGACCGAATAGTCTAAGTGAGCCTGAATCTTAGTCGGGCTGCCACTTTAACCTAACCTAACCTACCCTCCGTTGTTCATTGGTTAGGAGCCACCGTGGTCCATACATAGGGGTCGACGCAACACCAAAATTAGTCGAAAATCGGCTTTTCGACTTTTTGCAATCTTCAAATTCGACTACTTGATTTCTGACAGACAGAAAATCGACCAAACCCGAATAATCAACTTTTGATGTTGGCCAAAATCGGATTTATCCGTTCTTTTGTAGAAGATATTAGTTATTTTAAAAAATATTTACACTAATAGAAAAAAATTACGTTCCATAGTCGTGAACCGACGGTGACAAAATGAAACGGAAACGTTCATAAAAAATCAAAACGGAATGTTCACAATTTCGACCACGGGCGTTAACGATTTCATGAACGGCATTCGTTTTTCTTTGGCCATGAAAAGCCTCCCTCGGTGGTGCAATGTGCTAAGGCGACTGTTAACGCGTATGGTGCAGAAAACACAGGTTCGAGTCACGCTAGCGGAAATATATATTTTTTAATTTTGTTTATAAAGTCGTAACCATAACGTTTTCAGATCATGAACGCTGGTTGTTGTTTTGATAACGCATGGTGTCATTTTATCGTTGTCAGATTGACACCGCCTGTTCACAGTTTGACACCACATGTGTGTTGATTCACTTTCATGAACGAATCGTTTTGAAATGTGCACGCCATGCATGATTTTTTCTATGAGTGTAGACGAATTTTCCAATGTCCGAAAAAGTATCGAGAAGTCGATTTGATTCTAATTACAACTGGTAGATTTATGAGTCAACATGAAAATGAAACTTATATAACGTTGGATCGGGATCTCGTTTATATACAGTTATTTAACCTTATACAATTTTAATTTGATTTTCTGTTAAGTATCGTTACATCGAGTCGAGAGAATGTTTTCCAAAAAAATCGGTTCTGTATATACTCCCAAACATATTGTACTGTGCAAGCATTCTATGTTTCACCTTAGGTATATGTGCTTTTAAGGCCCCAAATAGTTAACTTTTGTTTTAAAGCATTTCAGCAACCTCCACTTTTATTCGTTATAATTACTTTCATCTTGAAGTTTCACCCCCATATTTAAAAACGTTAAAGTATACTTTAAGCTTACTATTACCATAAAAATTCCTTGGATAACCTATTATGAATAGGCACTTTTAGAAAAATATGTTCTTCATATGTTCCGATATAAATAAAATGTGTTTGGGGCAGAATTTTTTAAACACGCTATATTTTAGTGCAAAAATGTAATGTTCCTAAACTATTAATTAAATGAGAAGTTAAAGTGAGAAGTTAATAAGAGAGAAGTTCACTACTGTGGTATCACAATGGACTGAATAGTCTAAGTGAGCCCGATACATCAGATTGCCACCTAACTTAACCTAGGATTAAATGTTTGGGACACATATTATGTTGAATGTTTCATAAAAATAATATGTGTGAATGTAAACATATATAAATTTACATATTTCGAGTAAACAGTGGAGTGGAATAACCCAAAGCAACGATTGAAAAAGTTTATTTACTTAAAAATTAATTTTTAAAGAAAAGTAACATGAAAACATGGCCCTATTAGAGCGATAGTGTCAACTTAATACCTGATTGTAAATCTTTAATAACCTACATTTCGAATTTTCATTGTAAAAATTTTATATAGTAATATGTAATGTTGAACAATTTTCGAAATTTTTGGAATATGTGTAAAAAATTTTTTTGATGTTCGGTCGGAGCAGGGATTGAACCCACGACCCTTTGCATTCAAGGGGGACATGCTAACCATTGATCCACGTGTCCAACAAATGTATGTTTCTGTTAAATAAAGTTTGTTTACTCGACTCGTGGGCGCCGCTAGCTATGTTATGCTATGTAGATATAACTTACATGGATAATTGTCTATTGATGACAATAAGAGCTACAAAGCTCAGTGGATAGTGTGTTGGCTTACAAATTGGTCTGCGGTTCGATTCTCCGTCCAGGCGAAAGGTAAAATTTAAAAAATGTGTACAATTGAATAATTTCTTCAAGATTGTATTACAGAAAAAGGTGCTAAGAACTAAGAAACATCGTGGAAGTGTGAAAGATGTGAGGGAATATGCAATTAGGAAGAAATAAATTTTTTGTGCGCACAATCTCCTTTGGGAGAAAATTATTCAAGCATATAATATTTTTGGGCTCAAAATGCTTCCAAACATATAATGTTCATATAAAACAAACATAATAATGTTTCAGCAATATCCAATAATATATGTGCTTCCTGCAAAATATGTTTGGAACATATGCTAGAGAAGCGATTTTGATGCTGTGGGATTTAACTTTATAGTCATTGAATAGCGACTTTATAGTTATTGTGGACTACTGTTACCACATTCGTTAATTATTCAATTTTCTACGATGAAATTGAAAATAATTATGATCTTTTTTTCTCCGATCTTTTTTTCTATTCTTTTCTGACTTTTCTAAACGTATATATGTTTATACGAAACGTTTAAATTAATATATGTTTGCATCCAAAATATTATATTTAAGAAAATGCAATGTCCCAAACATGTTATGTTAGTTTATGAACATTATATGCTTGCACTTAAAAAAATATACACCAAAACATATGAAAAACAGTCATTTTCGTCCGTGTAGCAAAAACGGACAGTTTAAAATTTCAATAACGAAATATGTTTTTCGAACCATTGACACAACAACATTTATTTGTTATATAGTAATAAATTAACATTAAAGCAGTAGGCACAAATGTTTGGTCGTCGTTATTTCCATGCAAGCATTTGGATGTGCAAGTTTTCTCAAATACGAAAACAAGGACATCACTATTGTGGAGGATATTTCCATATCGAAACAAGTTAAGACAAATCATTTAAAGAAGGACTAATCTACATTTTTGGTAGAAAATTTAATTGAAACGGAGAGCTAGCTATCAAATTCTTATTAAGAACTTATGTGCGATCCTAATTGGGTTGTTTCTGGCAAAACAACTATTTCAATAGTATAGTGTGGATTACACACAGAATGCATAAAGTCGATGCTCGCTAAATAGCATGGCTTGTAAACACAACAGTAAATAACAGTAAACCAACCAGAAAAAAAAATTTAGAATAGTATAACAAAATAATAACAAAACTGTTCTTTTATGCAACTATAGCCATTTTGAAGTTCAATATCCTGATCCTCCATTATTAATCATTCGAGTTTGAAATGCTGGTGGTAAACGTTACACTTATGCATCTTAAATTTTGACGTAATGAAGAAGAACAAGTATATACGGCCGCAAGTTCGGCCAGGCCGAATCTTATGTACCCACCACCATGGATTGCGTAGAAACTTCTACGAAAGACTATCATCCACAAGCGAATTACTTGGGTTGTGGTATCTTAAAACTTCTTAACATCGTTTTCTAAATTGTGATTTAGTCCATACATGGTATATATTAGACAAAAAAGTTATGTATAGTTAAGTCTACAAATAATTACGAATCGATATGGACTTTTTGTACGTAGAGAGCCAGAATTGAAATATGGGGGTCGCTTATATGGGGGCTATATACAATTATGAACTTCATATGGACCAATTTTTGTGTGATTGGGGGTCGATTTATCTGAGGGCCATATATAACTATAGACCGATATGGACCTAGTTAGGCATGGTTGTTAACGACCATATACTAGCACAATGTACCAAATTTCAACTCACTCGGATGAAATTTGCTCCTCCAAGAGGTTCCAAAACCAAATCTCGGGATCGGTTTATATGGGGCTATGTACGATTATGGACTGATATGGACCACTTTTGGCATGGTTGTTAAATATCATATACTACCACCACGTACCAAATTTCAAGCAGATCGGATGAATTTTGCTTCTCCAAAAGGCACCGGAGGTCAAATCTGAGGATCGGTTTATATGGGAGCTATATATAATTATGGACTGATAGGAACCAATTCCTGCATGGTTGGTGGATAACATATACTAACATCACGTACCAAATTCCAACCGAATGGGAAGAATTTTGCTCTTCCAAGGGTCTCTGGAGGTCAAATCTGGGGATCGGTTTATATGGGGCCTATATATAATTATGGACCGATATCGACCAATTTTTCATGGGAGTTTGAGGCCATATATTAACACCACGTACCAAATTTCAACTGAATCAGATGAATTTTGGTCTTCCAAGAGGTTCCGGAGGTCAAATCTGGTGATCGGTTTATATGGGGGCTATATATAATTATGAACCGATGTGGACTAATTTTTGCATGGTTGTTAGAGACCATATACTAACATCACGTACCAAATTTCAGCCGGATCGGATGAAATTTGCTTCTCTTAGAGGCCTCGCAAGCCAAATCGGGGGATCGGTTTATATGGGGGCTATATATAATTATGGACCGATGTGGACCAATTTTTGCATGGTTGTTAGAGACCATATACCAACACCATGTACCAAATTTCAGCCGGATCGGATGAAATTTGGTTCTTTTAGAGGCCTCGCAAGCCAAATTTTGGGGTCCGTTTATATGGGGGCTATACGTAAAAGTGGACCGATATGGCCCAAGTTTCAAGTCGATAGCTTGTTTCGTTCGGAAGTTAGCGTGATTTCAACAGACGGACGGACGGACGGACATGCTCAGATCGACTCAGAATTTCACCACGACCCAGAATATATATACTTTATGGGGTCTTAGAGCAATATTTCGATGTGTTACAAACGGAATGACAAAGTTAATATACCCCCCATCCTATGGTGGTGGGTATAAAAACACAAACAGCCGGCTCGTCAAACATTTCAACGTTGATGGGATAGTTTCTACACCGTTTCATCCGTCTTTTTGTGAATGGCAAAAACTTGATTTGTCTCCAGCTCAGAGGAAAATAGGAAACAAATTATTGGAATTCATAAAATATTGAATATGTATTTTCATCATAAACTACTAAACAAATACGCAAGTATGTGTAAAGTATTATGAAGATTTATAAAATTGAAACAGAAAATCAACACAGGAAAATTATTGTGGACTTTGCGGCATGGGAAATCCACTAATGCTAATCTGACAAGCCAACATTTAGCTCTCCAAGTTTTCCACTTGTTTCAACCCACTAGCTACACTTTTGTCTTTTTTATAGACCAATGCCAGTAACCTCATGTCTGCCGCCGGCTGGCTAGAAAAAAAAAACGCGTAGATGTACATCGAACTCCATACGTGCCAAGTGAATCCAGTATATGAACGGATGTTAGTTCGGACAACAGATATTGCCACATTTTTTCCAACCAACTGAAAATATTCGCAATTCAAAGACAAAAGAGAGGCGGATGAACAGACGGATGGATGGCTTATCACAAAAATCACATCTATATGAATGAAACTGTGTGGAAGTGGGGTCTTAATAGAAGAACACAAAAGAGTGGAGTGACTTCAAACCAAAAGCAGTTGTTAACCCAGAAATAAACTTTAAAATGAAGTAGAATTTTCTGTTTAAAATTGTGTTATGCCAAGAAGCTATTTTGCAAGATGATAGTAGCTAATAAGTTAGCCAGTGAAGAAGACTACAAAGTCCAACATTAAACTTATCTTCACAGCAAACACGCGACATTTGCATTGGTTATATAAGCTCCGTGCCTTTGCTAAATATGCCATGGCACAAAAAAATAGACAACCGCCATACCTAACAAACTAGAGTAGTAGAGAAATTGGTACTTTTGAATAAAAAAATTACAATGCGACCCCGCGAGATATTTGGTATTTGTCAACCTTCTTGAAGTTCATAAATTAAATGAAGACCAATTCGTTCGGATTAAAATCAAGGCAATTTTTTTTTTGACTCCATATCCGCAAAATCTTCAGAATCGTTTGTCAGTTAAATGTTTGATTCGTGAATATTGGTATTACCTCGCGACATGTTTGGAATCTTCTTCAACCTTCTTTAAGTTGATAAAAATATGAAAACGAGTTCGTTCGACACAGAATCAGAGCTGTAAAATTGAGCCCACGAATATTGAATATGGAAATAGGTTGGAAAAAAATTATTTAATTTCAAACATTAGCACATGCATGCAGGATTATATGGAAAATGAGGATTTTGGATTTGGAGCACTTAAAAAAGCAACAACGTTGCTTTAGAATCTTTCAAAATGTAGGAAAATTTCTATTTCTTACACACAATATGAATTTGTATATAAATTTGTACATTTTTATAAATTTTTTGACTTTTCCATAAAATAGATGTACACTTCATAATATATTGTTTTCGTAAATACTTTTTATGAAATTATGAATTTTTTAATAATATATATATGGACTCTTTCATAAAATTCATGAAGCTTAACATGACATATCCCAAAAATACTGACGTGAGAGAGCCAACATATAGTGTTGCTCTCATATTTATACAATACAAGATTAAAATTCAAACAATAAAATCATACAATAAGAGACAGGCACAATCAAATTCACAAAAAAACAGTGATAATGAGTTGGAAACACTTATTTTTTTTAAACAAAGAATTAACAATTCATTGTAATATAAAAATTTGGAAATAATTCATGCTATACTTTCAGTGCACAAAAATCCGTAGTGAAATTATAATGACAAAACAACTTCATTGAAGAATATATCTCGTATTTTAAGGACATGACATCTTTGGCCTGCTTCAATTAATTTTTTTCTGACAAGTTTTATGCATTTTATAATAAATTTGATTTTTCTCACAAACATCCCGTTTTGTCAAAATTTTTACCAAATAATGAAAATGTGTGAAAGTTTTTTTTTATTATGATGAAAGAACCAAATAAATTCAAACATTTTAATGCCTAAAACACGGTTAGGTTAGGTCAGGGGCAGCCCGATGTATCAGGCTCATTTAGACTATTCAGTCCATTGTGATGAACAGTCGTGAACTTCTCTCTTATCACTGAGTGCTGCCCGATTCCATGTTAGGCTCAATGACAAGGGACCTCCTTTTTATAGCCGAGTTCGAACGGCGTTCCACATTGCAGTGAAATCACTTAGAGAAGCTTTGAAACACTCAGGCGGGCATGCTAATCATTGCACCACGGTGGCTCCCAAAAATCAAACACGGTTAGGTTTCACGGTCAGCGGTATGTTGTTGTTGTAACAGTTTATTGTGATTTCATAAATTTTATGTTATACGCTTTGGTACTTCAGCTTGTGGCCAGATCGAGAAACTCTGCGACTAAGGTGGGGTGTGTCCAGAGTGATCTGAAGTAAGTCGGGTTGGTTTAGTTGGGCAAGAGAAAAGATGACGCGTGTGGTGTGGCCCTTGGTTGCAAAGTGGACAAACGTCAGCTACGCTGCTATCAATCACTGATAAATAGGAATTGAGGCGGCTGCACTTGCCTGATCTCAATTCCTCCGGTGTTATGGGCGGTGGTCGGACTCCGAGCACAGGATTAACCTTGTAGCTTCTCACCGCTTCAGCTACAGTATCCTCATGAATCCTGTTCAAACCTGCCTGGTACGCTGATTGATCTAGATGCTCTCTTTTGTAGCGCTACATCTCGCGCTCTAGATGATGTATATCAACCCTTACTTTCCTGGGTGGTGGTTGTGTATCCATAAGATGGTGGTTTGGATGATTACTGCGATAATAACCCAGGAGACAACAACGCTTTGACAGCGTCTCCACATAAAGGAGATCCAGGGGTGTGCTGCGGAGACACCCAGTCGCAGTTCTAAGGACAGCGTTCTGGCAGGTCTGTATGTTATTCCACTGCGTATCACTAGTCTGCGGCGTGCACACTGGAGCTGCATAGTTTACCACTGACCGGCCAATTGCCTTATAGATAGTTAACAAGTACTGCCGGCAAGTGACTTGAGGACCTTGTTTCTACCGCGGAGCTTATTACAAATTGCAGTGGCATGGGCAGACGACCTGAAAAGGCTGTCGAATGTGACCCCAAGAATCTTGGGGTAATTTGTGGTCGGAATTATTTCGCCATCGACACTAATATTCAACTGCCTGCTCACTTCTGCCGTCCATGTAGTGAATAGTGTGGCTGATGAGTTTCTCGCAGTGAAATAACTGGTAAGATTAGTAATGTAGACGTTTAAACGTATGATACATCTCGACGCCATCTGGAGGGTGTGGAATAGAAGATAGGTAGAGGTTAAACAGTGCCGGAGAAATCACCCCACCCAGGGGAACTCCCTATTTCACTCTACGGGGTCTTGATTTCCTATCCCTAAATTCCACATACGACGGGCGTGCAAAGCCGTTGTCGTACTGTGTACTTTGCGGAATCCGTGTTGATGATTAGCAGCTGGAAATTTTTCCACAAGGCTAGGGAGGAGTAGTGCCTCAATTGTCTTGGCTACTGACGAGTGAAGTGAAATCGGTCTGTCTTCGTACTATGTACGGAATCCATGTTGATGGTGGGCAGCTGGAAAATTCCCCACAAGCCTGGGGAGGAGTACTTCCTGAAGTGTCTGGGCTACTGGCGAGGGAAGGGATGTCGGTCTGTAGAATTCGCCTTTACTCGAATCTTTGTCTGGTTTCAGTAGTGGAATCACCCTACCCATTTTCCAGACTTCGGGTATAATGAGCGATTCTAAGGACAAATTGAGGAGTCTGGTCAAGTACTCAACTCCCAGTATTACCAGATGCTTCAGCATTAGCATAGAGATTCCGTCAGGGCACAACGCTTTGGCGCTGTTGATGACATCGGTAACTTCGGCTATGGTAGATTGTGGTGTGTCATCGACTCGGAGACCACGGATGCGACGAATGGCTCTCCTTTTCGCTGTATCACTCTCGGGGTACTCGACAAACAGTCGGTTGAATAATGTGGCGCACCTATTCAGATCAGTCACTGTCACGTTGCCAAAGGTGACTGAAATACCATCATCCCTAGAGGGCTCTCACTGTTGACAATTTACCTGTTCCTGTGCCTAGGTTACATTGCTTCAGGCGTTCATCATGCTCGTCTGCGAGTCCCGCCGCTTCGGCTGGGAAGTTGGGCCTCACTTGGCCAATTCGACCAGTTGGCTTGAAGTGAGCGGCTGCTGCTTTGATGATGGTCCGGAACGCCCTCTGGGCAACATGAACATGGGAAGGGGACGGGAGCTCACTGAAGCGGCGATCTGTGTATTCTCTGAAGCCTTCCCAGTTGGCTTTCTTTTGGTTAATAAACGTCCGGCGTTCAGAGGTTATGAAATCGGAGGGTCGGTTAATGGTGAGAATTATGGGGAGGTGATCTGATGCCAGTGAAATGACGGGTTGCCAAGATACGTCATCGGTCAGCGGTATAGGTAGGGTTGCCAGATGAAACAAAGGAATATTTGAGTTTCAATTTCATTTCTACTATATAAAAATAAGTCGGGTTTTCATTCCTGACGCATTAACTCCAGAACGCATTAACTGATTTCCATGGTTTTGCATTCGTTGGATAGGTCTCGGGCTCTGTGAGGTTTATAGATATAGAAAATTTAAGAAAAGTTTAAACGGGAAAGCGTGAAAATCTTTTCTTACATACAGCGCACATTAGAAAAAAGTATAATTTGAACTCATCGCAGTTGCTTTTGTTATAAAATAATTTTTTTTTTCACATGCAAAATGTTCGGAGAACGTAGAGTAATGTGATGAAAATAGGATACCTCATTTTTAGATATCTGCTGGGGGAGGGGGATACCCCCTTGCCCGACTATTTCAAAAGTTCTCCGATTAGCGTGAAATTTCCAGGAAAGTTAGGGGTAATGTTTGGACAAAGACCCGCTACTTTATTTTTCGTTACAGTAAAAAAAAAAACAAAAATTCTCTGATTTACTTGAGTTTTAAAGAGAACACCCCGTTTTGAATGAATTTATTATGGGGCACCTGATTTTTTAATATTTGGACGGGAAGGGGGACCTCACCCTTCCTTTTTGAAAATTGGAACAAAATTATCCGTTTTTTTTTTGAAATTTTCAGAGAAGGTTGAAGGGTGCGTCTACAAAAAAAACGGAGAACTTGGAGGAGATTATGAAATATATATGAGGTATATGATTTCTGATTTTTGGTCCTCAAGTACATACCTACATGAAACATACATGAAACAATTAAACTTATCCAATTTACTTGAAATTTTCAGAGGATGATAATATAAATTACCCATATTATTATAATGGATATCTGATTTTGTGATATTCGGAAGGGAAAAGGGATATCCATTTGCCCTGCTACTTAAAAATTGGGCTTATAATTTGCTTGAGATTTTCTGGGACGTCTACACAATATAAGCTATATAATTTTTCGATATTGGGACGGGGTAGGAGACCTCCTCAAAAACTGAAAAAAATAGAACGTTTACAGATTTTCATGGAATTTGCAGAGAAAGTAACGTCCCTTTACAAAAATAAAATAGTGCAAAATCTAACCTTCTCCGATTTACTTGAAATTGAAAGAAGATGATTAAATTTATACAGGGAATGTTGATTTTTCGATATCTGGTTGGGAAAGAGGAATAGTGAAGTTGGGTAGTTTGTGAAATGAATATAGGGTACGTGAATTTACGATATCTGGTCGGGGAGGAGCGAAGGAGGGGGATTTCCTTTCACCAATGTGGTATCATAATGGACTGAATAATCTAAATGAGCCTGATGCTCCCTTTCACCAATGTGGTATCACAATGGACTGAATCGTCTAAGTGAGTCTGATGCATCAGGCTGCCACCTAACCTAACCTAACCTAACCTTCCCTTTCGCTCGGTACATAATTTTATGATTTTTCCACAGGCTTCTGTCAGACTTTGTTAAGTAAAAAACTTAAATTTAGATGAAGTTGAGTTGAACGTAGAGGGTGCTTCATTTTCCGGTATATGTTTGGAAAAGGTGTGTTCTCTGTGTCCAAAACTTTAAAAATGTTAATATGGTAAATTTTTAAGGATTTTTACTTTTTCCGATTTATTGGGCGGTATATTGAGGAGAAGTATACCTCTCCTTGACAAACCGCATTTGAAATTCACAGGAAATGTAGAAAATTGTCCAACGATTTGAATACAGAACAATTAAAAAACAAAAAATTGGTTGAAAGGGAACACCCCTTCCCGACGTTTGTTAAGCCGGATATGGTTCACTATGTTGGCGAAAATATGCTTCGGGAGGCGCAGCGAAGCGGGCCGGGTTACTCTAGTTAATTTATAATAAAGTAACTAAAAGTTTCCCAGTAAAAAGATTGGGAGTTGTTCTAAATGCTCAACTTTAAAAGCACTTCCAGAAATGAACTCACAAAGAGTTTAGATATTTGAACTACACAGGACATTTTTTAAACCTCGTTTTGTCATATTTTTAATGGGTGATTTTTTGCTATTTTTTTCAAATAGGTTAAAAAACGAAATATCCATTCGCAAAAATGTTAAATCCATTCTAGAAAAATCGATTCTTTGTGGGAAAATAGTTGAGGTCAATCGTCTCAGACAAGCGTTAGAATGCATTAAAAATCATAAAAAAATATTTATTTGCGAAACTATCACAACATTTTTTAATTCACATTCAAAACACTGATAACACGTTAAGAAGTGATGCAAATTCACTTCGGCTGTTGAAATGGTGGACATCCGTCCTATGACATGTCCATGTTAAATTCACTTTCAAAAATGTCCTGCCAAATATGTTCTTTATTTTAACTACTCAGGAAGTTCTTTTAATTCAATTTTTTGTAACGTGCTTTCTTCATATTTTTGAAAGGAAATTTTAACTTTTTTTGTTTCAAATAGATTAAAACCCGAGTAAGAATTAATAAGATGGTACAAATTATTTTTTTTTTTTCAGACAAGCGGTACAATGCTTTAAAAATCATAAAAAATATAAAAATTATTTATTTGACAAATTATTGCAAAATTCGGATCACACCTTAAGAAGTGCTGCACATTCAGTGCAACGGCATTTAAAATGGTGGACATCCGTCCTATGCCCGTGTTAAATTCATCACATCTGCGCCAATTTTGCACCACTTCCGAATCCAGAAAGCTAAAATTTTGCTGGGCGTTCTAAGCCCCTCCCCAGAGGCTTTCCTACTCAAGTCGAATATAAGACTTGCAAAATGGTTTCTTAACATAAAAAACCCCGTCAAGAAAATTCGTTAAAACTAATGAAATCGTTTTTAAGCATTTTAGCCCTCCAATGCCCAATCCCGCCTTTCGGCGGGCTTTTTAAAATAAGGAAGCCTTTAGTAAAACACACCTAAAGATAACAAAAAAGGGTAAAATAAAAAGAAAACTTAGTTAAAACTGTTCTAGAGGCTTTCCAGCATATACTGAATTTTACCATACAAAATGTTCTTGTTTCTTTTTCTTAAGTTTGTATCGTTAACATTGAATATTTAATCTGCTGGCAAAAAAATTGGGACATTAGAGGGTTAACTTTGTGTATCTACACTACAAAACAAAAACGCGTTCAAAACTAGGAGATGTTTTTAACACTTTATTTTAAAAACGAAGCATCAAAATTCACCTAATTTTGATCATAGTTTCTTTTGTCGCGAATTTTTAAAAACAATAGCCGAAACAACATGATGTTCATAATTTTACACTAAACAATTACCGCAACATGTAATTTCTTACCATACTCGTATTATTGCTAATTAATTTCTGCACTTAACTATATTCGTAATAAAAACACATAGTGGTTGTTACAGTAGATTCATATAAACGGACGAGTTGATTTGTTATGGTCTTTAGTAAATAGTACCAGAAATAATCATCATGTAGGAAAAGTTTTTAACTTGAAAAAAAAATTTGTCCGAAATAACGTCAGATACACTGAAAAAAATATTGTCGCGAGGTCAAAGTTTTCATGTCTTTAAAATACGAATGCTAATTTTGCTTCGCATAGGAGACGCATTTCTCTGATATAAAAAATTTTTCCTTGTCCAAAAGTCGATAAACTTTTCAATGAAGTCGTCTTGACTTATAGTTAAGTGATTTTACTTAAAAGTGGGTATCCCTCATGAAGGAAAATTTCGTTTTATCCAGGTCAACTTGTCTTCTGAAAACATCTTCAAAATTATATAAATCGTATTGTTGACTTTTTGCATCTTCCATCATAGGAGTTGTTTCTAACGCTTTATTTTAAAGGCGTTTTTACTTGGATCAGAGCATAATTTCTACTTGTAGTCGAACCTGAATTAAGAAACTTAACACGTTTTAATGGACACGTTTAACAGCACATGAAGACAAAAGCAGGAAAAATAAAAAAATAAAAAAATGTTTCCTAGAATCAAGTTCGCAAATCTCAATTTTAAAGAGAATTGTGTCTTAAATATGTCCTTAACTTAATGCTACGCTTCTTTGGCTCGGAATCAATACCAAAATCATCAGTGTAAAGACCAAATCGTTGGAACTGGGCATGCTTTTTTCCGTGTAGAGTAGAAGACGGCACAATGGACACTAGACACTCAAGAAGCAGACCCATTAACCTACAATTGGAACATATGCCTGTCCAATGTATTTGCCAAGTAATATTTTATGTGCTTTGTTCAGGAGAACTAAAAAATATAGCCAAGTCATATTACCGTTCACTCAAGCATTAAGATGAAACACGCATTTCATTGTGGCCCACATCTATAGCAACTTCTGTTTCACAAAAATACCAACTCCCACTTTCATGGGCAGAGAATCTCCAATATTGTTCAGACTCCTATGGCCACATCCGCATAAACTTCGTTTGCAACTATATTATGTAAATGGAACACTTTCTTGGTGTTAAAAAAATGGTAAAAACTTCCGCAATTTTCATCTTAAACATGACAACAGAGACACTCAGACATTGCAATAACAACAAAAAATTGCATATGCTGTAATTTTCACATTTAAGGAAAGGGAATAACTAAACTAAATTGTTAAAGAAACATTCCAAAATATTGATCAGGTTCTAAGAATTTTGGCACTCATTCAAAGATTTTGGTATTTATTGCAAGCCAAAAATGTCTACTCCTTTTTATAAACATATTATATGGACTCCAGAATCCGTCTAGACAAAGCGAATAAAAATTTTAACCCTGATCTAATAAATTTGCCCTGGTAAGAAACGAAATAGAACGCCTTCCATGAAATAGATAGCCGTTCTCACGCACGATTCACTTGACTGACGACAAATTCACGAGACCCGGGACATTTGTAAAACAGTAATGAGGGAAAGTAACAAAAAGGTAAAAAAAAAGTGAATATGGTTCCCTAGACAAATTGTCAGTTCATAGATAAAATGATTTTTTGACAATTTCAATTAATTTTTCAATTAAGTTTTTAAATAAGACAAACAAATATTCACTCATAAATAATAATTTTACCTTTAGGATGATGTAATATTCTTCATACGATTAACATGTTTGGATTTGAGTCAAAATTTAACGATTCCGGTAAGCATATAGAAACGGAATATTTGTAATTGAATCTTTAATTTGGATAGTTATTATTCTAATTAATAAATTAAACATTTTTAATCAGTTAGTTACCGGACTTATTATTTTTAATATGAATAAAATGTAATTGTGTCAGTTAATTTTTGAATTGATTATGTATTTAACTTCAACAATATCAATTCATCGAACAATTTAATAATTCGCATAACATAAACATGTATACAACATATTCTTGATGCGATATACACGCAAAGAAAAAAAACGTTTGGAAAACGTGTACTGAAAACGTTAGAGTTTTTTGAATTGCTTCGAAAAGTATACACTTTTATCACCAAAAAATTCGTTTTGTACAAAATTTTTATTTTTTTCAATAAAAAAGTTATTTTTGAACCAACAACACAGTCCATTTCGTTTATAAAGGGTGATTCTTTTGAGGTTAGGATTGTCATGCATTAGTATTTGACAGATCACGTGGGATTTCAGACATGGTGTCAAAGAGAAAGATGCTCAGTATGCTTTGACATTTCATCATGAATAGACTTACTAACGAGCAACGCTTGCAAATCATTGAATTTTATTACCAAAATCAGTGTTCGGTTCGAAATGTGTTTATCGACAAATTTTGTTCAGCGATGAGGCTAATTTCTGGTTGAATGGCTACGTAAATAAGCAAAATTGCCGCATTTGGAGTGAAGAGCAACCAGAAGCCGTTCAAGAACTGCCCATGCATCCCGAAAAATGCACTGTTTGGTGTGGTTTGTACGCTGGTGGAATCATTGGACCGTATTTTTTCAAAGATGCTGTTGGACGCAACGTTACGGTGAATGGCGATCGCTATCGTTCGATGCTAACAAACTTTTTGTTGCCAAAAGTGGAAGAACTGAACTTGGTTGACATGTGGTTTCAACAAGATGGCGCTACATGCCACACAGCTCGCGATTCTATGGCCATTTTGAGGGAAAACTTCGGAGAACAATTCATCTCAAGAAATGGACCGGTAAGTTGGCCACCAAGATCATGCGATTTGACGCCTTTAGACTATTTTTTGTGGGGCTACGTCAAGTTTAAAGTCTACAGAAATAAGCCAGCAACTATTCCAGCTTTGGAAGACAACATTTCCGAAGAAATTCGGGCTATTCCGGCCGAAATGCTCGAAAAAGTTGCCCAAAATTGGACTTTCCGAATGGACCACCTAAGACGCAGCCGCGGTCAACATTTAAATGAAATTATCTTCAAAAAGTAAATGTCATGGACCAATCTAACGTTTCAAATAAAGAACCGATGAGATTTTGCAAATTTTATGCGTTTTTTTTAAAAAAAAAGTTATCAAGCTCTTAACAAATCACCCTTTATCAAACACTATTCTTTTCTGACTTTAGGTCTTTAATAAGACACATTTTACAGTTCATAGTAAAAAATTAATATAGTAGAATGTAATGTTGAACATTTTTTCGGACCCTATCTGGAATATATGTAAAAAAAAAAACTTAGCAGGGATCGAACCCACGACCCTTGGCATGCAAGTCGGACGTAGCAACCTCTGCTCCACCGTACCCAACTAAATGTATTTTTCTGTTAAATAAACTTTGTTTAATCGGCTCGTGGGCGCCGCAAGCTATGCTATATAAATATAACTTATATGGGTAATTGTCTATTGATGACAATAACAGCTACATAGCTCAGTGGATAGTGTATTGGCTTACAAATTGCATGGTCCGCGGTTCGATTCTCCGTCAAGGCGAAAGGTAAAAAAATTTAAAAACTTATAAAATCGTATAATTTCTTCTACATTGTTTGCATTACAGAAAAAGGTGCCAAGAACTAAAAAACTTCGTGAGAAGATGTGAGGGAAAATGCAATTAGCCAGAAAACAATGTTTTTTTTTTTGAGTTACCTCTTTATGAAATTGTTTTTACATCCTGGAAAAGAATAAACGTTTATCACAGAAAGTATATACTTTTCTTCCAAATACACTTCCTTTCAACGAAAAGCAAATGAGAAACGAACTTTGTTTGTCTAAAATTTCGTTTGGGAGGAAAGTATTATTTTTTGCGTGTATATTCTCAAATTCAAACCTTTTCCTACAAACCTCGTAATCATAAATTACAGCTTTATATGGCGTTCTCACCAAGCATGTTTTGGGGTTTGAAATGTTTTCCCTTTATAAACATTTCAAAATACAAGTTTTCCCCCAAAACACGTAAATTTTATAATGTAAACGCCCCTAATTTGGAATAGGCTCTGACTGAATATACTATTTTCAAAATATATGTCAAATTATTAAAATAAATTTCATAGAAAAACAGATGAAACAAAGCCTTTGAAGAACATAGGGACGTGAAAAAAGCTTAACAAAAATGTTTTCCCTTTGCGATCGTGGTATTTATTTGAACAAACGAGTAAATGGGAATCCAAAAGTGTTTTTTTTTTCAATATATTTTTCATTACAAATTTATATATTACTAGAGTAACACGGCCCGCTTCGCTGCGCCTCCCGAAGCATATTTTCGCTAACGTAGTCAACCATATCCGGCTTAACAAACGTGGGGTGGGGGGTGTTCCCTTTCAACCAATTTTTTGTTTTTTAATCGTTGGACAATTTTCAATTGAATTTCAAGCGCGGTTTATCAAAGAGAGGTATACTTCTCCTCAATATACCGCTCAATAAATCGGAAAAAGTAAAAGTCCTTAACAATTGACCTTATTAACATTTTAAAAGTTTTGGGCACGGAGAACATGCCTTTCCCAAACATATACCGGAAAATGAAGCACCCTCTACGTTGCTTCAACTTCATCTAAATGTAAGTTTTTTACTTAACAAAGTCTGGCAGAAGCCTGTGGAAAAATCATAAAATTATGTACCGAGCGAAGGGAACCCCCCTCCTTCGCTCCTCCCCGACCAGATATCGTAAATTCACGTACCCTATATTCATTTCACAAACTACCCAACTTCACTATTCCTCTTCCCCAACCAGATATCGAAAAATCAAGAAGGTTCCCGTCCAAAATACCTAAAAATAACATTCCCCTACGGCCTTTGTAAATTTCAAGTAGGGAGCCACCGTGGTGCAATGGTTAGCATGCCCGCTTTGCATACACAAGGTCGTGGATTCGATTCTTGCTACGACCAAACACCAAAAAGTTTTTCAGCGGTGGATTATCCCACCTCAGTAATGCTGGTGACATTTCTGAGGGTTTCAAAGCTTCTCTAAGTGGTTTCACTGGAATGTGGAACGCCGTTCGGACTCGGCTATAAAAAGGAGGTCCCTTGTCATTGAGCTTAACATGGAATCGGGCAGCACTCAGTGATAAGAGAGAAGTTCACCACTGTGGTATCACGATGGACTGAATAGTCTAAGTGAGCCTGATACATCGGGCTGCCACATAACCTAACCTAAATTTCAAGTAAACTTGAAAATTATAGTTTTTTTTCAGTTTTTGAGGAGGTCTCCTACCCCGTCCCAATATCGAAAAATTATATAGCTTATATTGTGTAGACGTCCCAGAAAATCTCAAGCAAATTATAAGCCCAATTTTTAAATAGCAGGCCAAAGGGAGGTCCCTCTTCCCTTCCGAATATCACAAAATCAGATATCCATTATAATAATATGGGTAGTTTATATTATCATCCTCTGAAAATTTCAAGTAAATTGGAAAAGGTTGATTGTTTCACGGTATGTACTTGAGGACCAAATATAAAAAAATTATATACCTCATATATAGTTCATAATCTCCTCCAAGTTCTCCCTTTTTTCACTGTACTTTACAAAAAGTCGGAAAAAGGGAACCAAATATCGAAAAATAAAGTAGCGGGTATTTGTCTAAACATTACCCCTAAACATCCTTGGAAATTTCACCCTAATCGGAGAACTTTGGAAAAAGTCGGGCAAGAGGGATATCCCCCTCACCCAACAGATATAAAAAAATGAGGCTATTTTCATCACATTACCCTCTACGTTCTCCGAACATTTTTCATGTGAAAAAATAAAATTATTTTTAAACAAATGCAACTGCGATGAATTCAAATTATACACGCAGAGAAGAGACATGATTGTCACAATCATATTGGAAGGGCAAAATAATATGAGCTATTTTTGCGGCGACCATGTAAAATTTTAACCTCACACAAAATTTTTTTCTGATTCAATCACCAAATTAATTGATCCAATTAATTTTTTAACTGAAATGTCTTCAATCACGTAAATGATAGTATCAATCACAGTTTTAATTGGACATAGAGAAAATTCTTGGTTAAAAAATTAATTGATTTTTTCAGTAAATTTCAATTAATTTTTTAATTGATTCAATTGATTTTTATTTACTTTCTGAACTGGCTTAGAGTTTTTATTTGGATTAACAAATGATTGTTTGAAATACATTTTTAATTAAAAATTAAAAAAAAATCAGCACTTTTTTAACTGAATTAGTCTTACGAATTTGATTAAAAAGTTAATTGTATCAATTAAGTTTTTAATTACAAATTTAAACATTTTCAATCATTGACTTAATTAGCTTAATGTTTCTCTCATGATTAAAAAGTTATTTGTATCAATTAATTTATTAATTGAAAAAATTTTCAACTTCCATTAACTTTTTAATTGGAAATATTTTGAACATGGTTCTAAGAAAAATATAATTGTCCTCATCTAAAATGTTATTATATTGATAAAAAGAATTTTGTTTGAATGAAAGGACAATGGTCACGATTTAAAATGTTATGGTATTCATTAAAAATGTTATTCTCCTAGTTAAAAGAACATGGTCACAACCTAAAATGTTCTGATCTTTATGAAACAACTTTTTTCATCGTCGAAAAAAGGATTCCACTTGAGAAAAGAAAACACAAAATTAACTTTAATATTTGTTTTTATTTATTTATAAACTAATTCATTGTTTATTTGTATTTATAATGCCGTTCAAGCAAACATCACACATTTTTACACACTCTCTTTTTCAATTTCAACAATAAGTAATTATTCCATATTTACATCGTGCCCATCAAATGTACAAACGCAGACATCATGTAACTGCAAATAAAAATACATGATCCATATAGTAAAATGCAGAACAAAAAAACAGGTACATTTTCTCAATTACACTTTCCTTTTTTGTGTTCACATAAAACCACGTGCCACTTCTCAATAAATAAATTAACACAAAACACAGTAAATCCGTATTCTCCGTCCATCCAAGAAACAATCAACACACGACTGCTCAATGTTTTTATAAAATTATTTTCGCTGCAAAAAAATTAAATGGTCACGAAAACAATGTACATGGTCTTTATGGCCATGTAATGGTTCTAGACATGTCTATACGTAACCTATAAAAATACTTTTCTCTCTGTATAAAAAGAAAAAAATGAAATGGTCAGGTACATGATTTTCCCGACCATATAATGGTCTCAAATTCTATCATTTAAATGATAGAACATGTTTGCGATATTTGAGAACCATTCTTATTGCCACCATACATGGATGCGGCAACCATGTCCAAACATGGTTTTTCTGTGCGTGTACTTTTTTCTAATGTGCGCTGTATGTAAGAAAAGATTTTCACGCTTTCCCGTTTAAACTTTTCTTAAATTTTCTATGTCTATAAACCTCACAAACCTTTCCGACACCTTTCCAACGAATGGAAAACCATGGAAATCAGTTCGTGCGTTCTGGAGTTATTGCGTCAGGAAGGAAACCCCGACTTATTTTTATATAGTAGAAGAAAAGAATTGTTTCCTAAAATAATTTAAAAACGGCAATCTTAAAAAAAAAACAAGTATATACGGCCGTAAGTTCGGCCAGGCCGAATCTTATGTACCCTCCACCATGGATTGCGTAGAAACTTCTACTGAAGACTGTCATCCACAATCGAATTACTTGGGTTGTGGTATCTTAAAGCTTTTTAACATCGTTTTCTCAATTGTGAGTTAGTCCATACGTGGTATATATGTATTAGACAAAAAAGTTATGTACAGTTAAGTCTACAAATAATTACGAATCGATATGGACTTTTTGCACGGTGCGTAGAGAGCCAGAATTTAAATATGGGGGTCGCTTATATGGGGTCTACATACAATTATGAACTTGATATGGACCAATTTTTGTGTGATTGGAAATCGCTTTATCTGAGGTATATATATAACTATAGACGGATATGGCATGGTTGTTAACGACCACGTACTAGCACAATGTACCAAATTTCAAGTGACTCGGATGAAATTTGCTCCTCCAAGAGGCTCCAAAACCAAATCTCGGGATCGGTTTATATGGGGCTGTATATGATTATGGACTGATATGGACCACTTTTGGCATGGTTGTTAAATATCATATACGATCACCACGTACCAAATTTCAAGCAGATCGGATGAATTTGCTTCTCGTAAAGGCACCGGAGGTAAACTCTGGGGATCGATTTATATGGGAGCTATATATAATAATGGGCTGATAGGAACCAATTCCTGCATGGTTGTTGGATACCATATACTAAAATCACGTACCAAATTTCAACCGAATGGGAACAATTTTGCTCTTCCAAGGGGCTCTGGAGGTCAGATCTGGGGATCGGTTTATATGGGGCCTATATATAATTATGGACCGATTTCGACCAATTTTTGCATGGGAGTTTGAGGCCATATATTAACACCGCGTACCAAATTTCAACTGAATCAGATGAATTTTGGTCTTCCAAGAGGCTCCGGAGGTCAAATCTGGTGATCGGTTTATATGGGGGCTATATATAATTATGGACCGATGTGGACCAATTTTTGTATGGTTGTTAGAGACCATATACTAACACTATGTACCAAATTTCAGCCGGATCGGATGAAATTTGCTTCTCTTAGAGGCCTTGCAAGCCAAATCGGGGGATCGGTTTATATGGGGGCTATATATAAATATGGACCGATGTGGACCAATTTTTGCATGGTTGTTAGAGACCGTATACTGACACCATGTACCAAATTTCAGCCGGATCGGATGAAATTTGCTTCTCTTAGAGGCCTCGCAAGCCAAATCGGGGGATCGGTTTATATGGGGGCTATATATAATTATGGACCGATGTGGACCAATTTTTGCATGGTTGTTAGAGACCATATACTAACACCATGTACCAAATTTCAGCCGGATCGGATGAAATTTGCTTCTCTTAGAGGGTCTGCAAGCCAAATTTGGGGGTCCGTTTATATGGGGGCTATACGTAAAAGTGGACCGATATGGCCCATTTGCAATACCATCCGACCTACATCAATAACAACTACTTGTGCCAAGTTTCAAGTCGATAGCTTGTTTCGTTCGGAAGTTAGCGTGATTTCAACAGACGGACGGACGGACGGACATGCTCAGATCGACTCAGAATTTCACCACGACCCAGAATATATAATTTATGGGGTCTTACAGCAATATTTCGATGTGTTACAAACGGAATGACAAAGTTAATATACCCCCCATCCTATGGTGGAGGGTATAAAAACAAAACTTAGTTATATCATAATTATTATATAAGAGTGCCCTTGCATGGGACGTTGTATATAGTTATTTCACCAAATATTGTTATCTTTTGATTACACAGGGGAACAAAATTGAACTTTTTTGGTTTGATTTGAAATTTATTGCAAATTTTTAGTAATTTGAGGTCGCTGAATCCAAATTTTCACTTGGTTTTTTTTATCAGCTCGAGTTTTCGAGATATACCGTTATGTTCAAACTTAAGGCACTTCCGCTACATACATTGGAATAACTTGAAAACGGTTCAACATATTAAATTAAAAACTATCAGAAAATCCCTAGCAATATTCTCTTTAAGCCGTCTTTACATTGTTTTTCAATTTTCCAAGTAGTTTTTCAAGTTTTGAAAAAAAAAAATTGAAATTTTTAACAAACAAAAATTTTTTGTTCTTTAAAAATTCCTAAAAAATCACAATGGGACAAAAATCACAGTTTTGGTCCAGAAACAGTTAGCTAAATATATTTCGAATAAATTAGCTTTATTTCATTACAATCGGTGAACAACTTCTGATTTTGTTCCGTACAAAAATAACATTTTCTAATGGGTAAGTGTTTTTATTAAATAAGTTAGTTTTTTTTCATGGATCTGTTGTTTTTAAGGTTATTTGAGACGCTGAATCCAAATCTGCACTTTTTGTCTATCAGAGTGAAATTTCAGAGCAGAATTATTATTCTAACTATGAACGGACAATTTGGTCAAAGTTTAGATATAGCTCCCATATATATGTACGCCAGTGTTGGGTATGGTAGAAAGTTTCATAATTTAGACCCATTTTCAATGGAATTTCGTCCAATTGACTCGATAGTTTCCGCAGAGAACATATTTAGTTTGCTATTTAAGTGTGTAGTTTGGTCTAATTTGGTTCATTACTGATGAGATAAAGCCTCCATATGTGTGTTCTTCCGGTTTATGCAAATACGGCCAAAAAATACCCACATTTTACACAAAATTCTGTGATGATTTCCCCATAGTCATATCCTACACACTTTAATGCCAGACTTTCCACAGAGCGGTTGAGTTTTAAATAAGGCTCCGACTTGTGGAAATATCGCACGACTTTGCCCCAAAAGCCGGAGTTTTGTCCTGATTTGCTTCGAATTTTGCACAAAGGGTATCGTTAAGTGAGACAAATTTGGTTAAAATCGGTTCAGATTTAGATATAGCTCTCATATATATCTTTCGCCCGATATGGACTAATACGGTCCTAAAAGCCAGAGTTTTGGCCCAATTTGGACAAAGGAGTAGATTTAGCATTGTAGCTATGCGTTCCAAATTTGGTTGAAATCGATTCAGATTTAGATATAGCTCCCATATATATCTTTCGCCCGATATGCACTTATATGGACCCAGAAGCCAGAGTTTTATCCCGATTAGCTTGAAATTTTGCACAAGGAGTACAATTGGTAGTATAGTCATGTGTGCTAAATTTGATTGAAATCGGTTCAGATTTAGATATAGCTCCCATATATATGTTTTTTCTGATTTCGACAAAAATGGTCAAAATACCAACATTTTCGCCACAAATCGCCACTGCTTAGTCGAAAAGTTGTAAAAATGAATCTTATTTTCCTAAACTTCTAATACATATATATCGAGCGATAAATCATAAATTAACTTTTGCGAAGCTTCCTTAAAATTGCTTCAGATTTAAATGTTTCCCATATTTTTTTACTAAAATTGTATTCCACGCTAGTGCATAAGCCAACTTAAATTTTGAGTCTATAGATTTTGTAAAAGTCTATCAAATTCTGTCCAAACGAGTGATATTTAAATGTATGTATTTGGGACAAACCTTTATATATAGCACATTTGACGGATATGATATGGTATCGAAAATTTATATCTACAAAGTGGTGCAGGGTATAATATAGTCGGCCCCGCCCGACTTTATACATTCCTTACTTGTTTTTTTACTAACATTGTGTTTCATCCCAGGGCGTAAGCCGATTTAAATTTTAATTCTATAGATTTTGTAGAAATATAAAAAATTGTCTCCATATCGGTTAAGATATAAATATTTGAAGAAATTGAGATGGTAACACAAACTTTGGTTAACGTAGTGGTGAAGGGTATAATATAGTCGGCCCCATCCGAATTAAGAATTTACTTCTTTTTTTTCAAATTTTATATTTAAAAAAAAATAGCAAATGGGAATTTTGACTTTCCATGGCAACTGTCAAACTAAAACATCTCAACTCGGTGTGAACGGTGAAATGTTTTGGAAAAACGAATGAGGAAAACGAGTCAGTGGGAACATAGCATTATTCTTCCTAATTTAAGGTTGAAAATAGCAAATTTGTTAGTACTTCAGAACAATTGGAGGCTGTTCAGCTAACTTGTTAATATAATTCAGCCAATATGCCACATCTATTATTGCTTTAGGCTTAAAACGCTATTGTGACAAAATCTATTTTTTGTGCGATGTTAAGGACTTTTGGGTAGCTAATAAAACGTATTTGACAATTTAAGTTAGACCTATTGTTATAGAAATCCATAAAACTGCTTGCAGAAAGCAACGAATATGTTGCTGCTGAAGAGCCGACCATATTATAGGTCGAACCGAATGGACAACCTTCCAGTCGGCAGTTGGAAGTTGCGGGTTACATTTCGTTGGTCTGCTTAATATATGTTAGATTCATGGCCCCACACAATTTTTTTTATTTCAATTACGAAAATCGCGGATTCAATCATTTTTTTAATTGAAATGACTTCAATCACGAAAATGATAGTATTAATCACCCATTTTGATTGAAAACCAACACGATTTTCAATTAAAAATTTAATTGAATTTTGTCACGGAATCAATTAATTGTGTGATTGAATCAATTAAAAATGTGATTGATTTTTGACATAAAATTCAACCACAGTTTTAATTGAATCAATTAAGATTTTAATTATTTTGTCAATTTCAATCAAAAACTGTATATATTGCGCCCCGAATATCTTATTTTTTAGTTTTATTTGAAATAAAAGAAAATATGCGTTTCTTATAAAAAAATCTTCAATATTTTATTTTTCTGAATTATGCTATAGACTAAAGAATTTGGTTCTTGTTATTTGTGTGCTTTGTTCTAAAATAACTTAGGACATACAATCATGATCAATAACAACTAAAGCGTTAAAAAAATAAAATAATAAATCATTATCTTCCTTATCGTCCCAGCAAAAAAGCGTCGCCAAAAAAGTAATGAAAATGAAGCGATGAATTTAACATGGGATTGTCATAGGACGGAAGTCCTCCATTTCAACAGCCGGTGCACTGAATCTGCAGTTTTTTCGACAAATTTAAATAATTTGTACCATTTTATGAATTCTTAAACTGTTTTTAACCTATTTGAAACAAAAAAGTGAAAATTACCCATTAAAAATATGAAAAAGCATGTTATACAAAAATTGAATGAAAAGAACTTCCTGTATAGTTAAAATAAAGAACTTCATTGGGAGTACATTTTCTGGAAGTCCAATGATGTCCAATAAATCAGCAGCCTGTAATCCAAATTAGTTTTTCTGAAAGTAAACAGACTAATTCGAATTTAATTTTGTTCAAATAAAAGTTAATTTTGTTAAACATTACCTGCATAGAATATCAAGTTCCAGGTTGCATATTTATAATCTCTTTTGTGGTTGTACTCGTTTAGCATAAAAATGTGTATTAAGGAGCTCGGTAATTTAGTTTTAGTAACAATTCCTTTCCAAAATTTCCACACATTGAAATCGTCTATTAAAATTTGAACCAATCAAAGACAAAAATAATGTAATATTTGGTATTATATTGTTTATCACATTTTTAAATCCAAAAGAAAGAACAAGTAAAACAAAAATGCAATTTAATCCTTTCACTACCGAAATAAACCTAATGTTAAAAACTTTTATTTTTCTTCAGTTTTTGCTTCTTCTAACAGCATGTAGAACAAAAATTGTCATTTTGAAAACCTACCTCAATTACTTCAAGAGCTATATGAGCTTGTTCTGAAAACTTGATTCGTGAATTGTAACAAAAGGGCCTTACGAAAATAAGCGCTATGCGGCCTATAATATCTTTGAAAGTGTGAGAAAAAATACAAAAAAGATCCCGTAAAAGTATCAGCTATAGTTTTTGTATAAATGTCCATTTACTAGAAACATACAGTACAAAAATTGTCTAAAATTTTCGTATTTTTCGTTTATTGTTAAAGAAGTTTATAAAAATTTATTTCATACATTACCAATAAGGACAATATTTATGGCTTATTTAGATTAAAGCCTCTAATTGAAAATATCATCGGGAAGTAAATCGAAACTAAGTGGGAAAATAGAATTTTGTGTCTTTTTCGAATGTCCTTCTAAGTGGACATCGGTAGTGAAAGGGTTAATGCCAACGCTACTTCGCAACTTCAAGGTGAATCTTCCAACAAACCCATACCGCTCTTGGTTAAAAAAAAAAACTAGGAGTGAAAAATATTTATAATTTTAAAAGATCAATACGGTACCCACCCACCTTTTGATTGCAAACATACTCTTATATATTTGATAAAATGATGGAGTTGATGGGATTGAATGGAAAATTTCACGAAATAAAATTGGTCACTAAAAGAAACGAATAAAAAATATAACATTTTAGTCCGTTTAATGTAAATAGGCTTCAATAGAAAACGGTATTCACATTTCACAATTTCTTACCTTCAATAAACGTAGATTGTTTTCCATTTTTACAATACCACAAAACACAAACATAGGTCAAATGCGTTCTGTCATATATTTTTTCAAACCTTTACCACGTGGCCATTTGTTGTTGCACACTTTATTTATTTCAACCCTTTGCTATGATTTGTTGTTGCGTTCAAAATATTTATGCACACATTTTGAATGCAGCAGACAGAATGTCGCCAATCATATTTTTCAATTTACGCGAAAAACAAAAACCCAACCGTTCGTTACGAGTTACTTCCACAGACTGATCTCTCCATCATACATAGTTGAATAAATATCCATTCTCTTGTTCTCTTTTCGCTCTTTCCATCGCTCAAAATTATTCAATTTCAATCACAAAGGTGATTGGATTAATCACATGTGTAATTGGACCCGGAAAATTTTTCAATCACGTTTGTAATTAAAAATTATTTCCGAATTGATGAACAAATTGATTGAATCAGTTAATATTTTAATTGGAAACGTAACAAATATCAATCATTTTTTTAATTGGTCTTTATTTGGATTTGATTAAATAATTATTTATTTATTTATTTACATAATTAGACTTATAGTTTAATATAAGAATAATATTACAATAGTAGCATTGGCTACAGAGGCCATCAGCTAATGATTAAATAATTAATTGAATCAACTAACAAAGTAATTGAATCCGTTTCCAAATTCAATTAAGTGATTAATTGAAACTATTTCGGTGATAATTTTGTGTGTAGGAGGATTTGAGTGCCTTTAAAACTGTGCTTTAATATTTGGATCATAAAGTCATACTGGAAACTAACCACCATCATAAGGCTTTCTTTGGCAAGATAGTTGTTTAATCACTTTTAGAGGTTGATTTTAAAGATAGAAAGAAAATGTATCTTATTTAAATTATTTTTTGATTACTTGATGACGTGAAATAACAACGAGAAAGAAACGGTTTTATACAAATGAAGTAAACAATTTTTACTAAATTTGTTCTAAAATGAGAAAATATTGCATAAATTATGTTCATAACTTTCTAAAATAAGTAATATTTTCTTAAATTGTGTGTCTTAAACTTCATATAGCACTAAAGACATTTTAACAAGGTTTTTCCTTCAAAATACGATATTTTCTTAAACAACAGAAACCAATTTATTATTTTTAATAAAATTTCTTAAATTTGACAAAAATTATAAACTTATCAGCCAACATTTTCTTTCATGGTGGCTCATACACAAAAAAACAATTCATTTAATGAACGATAGATTGTCTTTACATAAATTATCTTGGTATTGATTCTGAGCTAAATGCGAAAAATAACTTTAAATATACATGTATAATACGCAATTCAATTTTAAATTTAGGTTTATTAGGTTTTCTGTCTGATTTCAAATTCCTTCTCGATTGCGAATTCAAATGTAGATTTTATAGTGGATTCACAAAATGTTGATACACTATTTTATGTCTATCATTTTAATTTCATGAAAAAAATAAAAAAAAGAGATCGGAAAAATATCAGTGGGTATGTAATTATAAAGCAATTTAAATTAATAATTAAAATTCACGAAAAAAGCCAAACTAGATCATTAAAAAATTTCGTAAGTGTATTTGAAATTGAATTTGGTATTGTGAATCTGCCTTTAACGTCAAATTTCATGCTGTTAGCGTAACGGAGTAGTTAGTATAAGAAAACGCGTGTTCACGTTATGCCGTGTTCCCGTTACCGCGAGTGAGAAAGGTTCCAAAAATTCAAAAAAAAAAAAATGTGGACTAATGTAATCATTGAACATTTTTTAAGACTACAAAAATTTGTAACCATTCAATTATCTATGAGGAAATGGATCTCTCTCTCTCTTTCTCTCTCATATATGTATATGTTTATATGAAATGTTTCACTTAATATATGCTTGCATCCAGACATATTATTTTTAACAAAATGTAATGTCCCAAACATAATATGTTACTTTATGAACATTACATGCTTAACTTAAAAATAATGCTAAAAATTTGAGTTCCAAGCATATAATGTTGACACCCAAACATATTAAAAACAGGTTTTTAAAGACTCAGGTGGTACATGAAGAAAAAATCAGAAAAAAGCTTATAAATTCAAGTTTGTCTCCTAGTAACATGTATTCAAAACTCAAGTTTAAATGTGTCATAATTGTATCCTTGATTCAATTCTCTTTGACCCGGAAAAACGCCAAAGTATTAGTGTAAAGATAAATATTTTAAAACCGGACGAGATTTTTCCGTGTATAATTTTATTAATCACTGCTTTCATTTGTAATTAGTGAGTTGAAAATTGCAGTGTGTTGGCCTTAGAAATTTTCTAGCACCGCCAATGTCTTACACCAAAGTAAACAAAGTTACACTCGAAAGAGCAAAGTAGTTGCTGCGGTTGCATGAAGGTGGGGAATTTCCGAACATCGTGTTCCCTGACGAATAAACATCCCATTGGATTAATTCTTTAATTGCCATGATTATTGCGTTTACATATATTACTTTATAAAGTGAGTCTGGTGTTATAGCAAATTGTGACATATTATATTCAAAAATGTTTGGAGCCTTGGTTATGCAAACATTTGGTCGTAGACCATGGACGTAGAAATAAAGCTCGACACTGTCACCAGAACCATAATTCCTAGTTCACACCGTCCGTACAGTGAATTCGCCAGATATCTAAACCGCATGTGCTAGTATTGACTGAAGAGAACAATATTTTCACACAAAACAATACGATCGTTTGAATTGGCACCACTTTGTTGAAATAAAAATCGAAATTATTTGTTGGTTTATGGATTAAGGAGGAAGGTCATTTGACAAAAAATTGGGGATAATGATTTAAAGCTTCAAAGAAATGTATCACGAAATTATGAGTTACACCAGAAAACATACTCGCGAGCTGAACATATGGCGAGAACTGATGTAATACATATTAAAATGCCATGGAATTTCCACAGAGTGCAAGAGCTCATCGATTTACAAATGATAGTTAAACTGGAGAAAGCTAAGGAGTTGCATTGCTTGCAAGAAAGTGGCCACCTACGGAATCTGGTTTTCTCCGTTGACAATCCATTCCAAATTGAGCCGTTTGTGAACAAATGAAATCATCGGGATTGCTGTAAAAAGATGTCAATCGAAAAATTAAACATTCGATAGGCCAACAGAACTCTAGCGCAGCCGACGGTAACGGTGTAGGCCACCGCAGCGGGCGATGGCTCGTATGCATCGAATACCGAATGTTACGGGGAGATTTCCTAAAGACAGCATTGAAGCCCTGAGCAGACAAACATTTCGGCCGCAGACAATGAATATTCCAACTCGACTCAGCACGCGTCAACCAAAACTGGCGTCAACCAAAACTGGTTCCTTATCTAGGGATCTCAATCCGTTGCACTTTTGCGACTAATACTTAAAACATACCAAATTGTCGATCATCTCAAGATGATCTGATTAAAAAATTTGATATAATTTTCGACATTTTTCTTTTGAACAATAAAATTAAAAACAAAAAATGAAAATGAAAATACTGCGCTTTTCTTTTTGCATTACATTGCATGTACATAACATTTTCACAAATTTCTCTGTGATGTACTCCTAATAATTTTCAACCAATGTGGCAACCTATAATCAACTACAATTCGAGTTGATTGTAGTTGCCACAGTTTTATTTCAGCTAACTGATGAGGAAATCATTGGGATCCGAATTTACCAAACAATGGCTCAAAAAAAGTTGCGAATTGGCTTTTATGACGTGTTTCGTATACGCAAAAAATTGCCGAAATGAAAGCGTGTTTGAGCTCGTGAATTCAATATTGTACGGTTTTTTTTTCAAGCCATTACGACAAACTGCCACGTAGCTGTTATTGTCATCAATAGACAATTATCCCAAATAAGTTATATTTATATAACATAGCTTGCGGCGCCCACGAGCCGATTAAACAAACTTTATTTAACAGAAACATACATTTAGTTTGGCACCGTGGAGCAGTGGTTGCTACGTTCGCCTTGCATGCCAAGGATCGTGGGTTCAATCCCTGCTTCGACCGAATACTAAAAATTTTGTTTACATATAATCTAGATACGTTCGGAAGATTCCGAAAATATGTTCAACAGTACATACTACTATTTTAAATTTTTACTATGAACTGTAAAATGTGTCTTATTAAAGACTTAAAGTCACTGCTTTTTTCAAAAATATTTTTTTTTAATGAGAAAATAAAAATTTTGTAACAAACGAAAAACGTTTTCGGTACACGTTTTCCAAACGTTTTTTACTTTGAGTGTATAATTGTCAGTTTAGGTGAGTATGCATCCTCGTTTATTTGCCCAATAAAGAGTGTCCACTTTTAGGTGCATGAAGCATAACCAAAGATGTGCATACTAAGGTATTGTCAAAACTCGCCCATTGAAAGCACAACATCAAGAGTTTCGCGATTATTTCACAATTCTATAACAAATCATAACCGATGAGTTCATATTATTTCCGGTTCATCTAAGGCGAAAGAAAAGTATTCTGCGTATTTTAAGTTGCACGAAGATGGCCATTCACACTCAATAAACCTATGAATACCCCCTGGTACATTCTTCCTTTCTTCAAATCATTCTTTTGGTCCAAGAAATTCTTCTATATAACTCTAGTTTTTAATTCCTTTCTTTAATATTTGCCAAGCAGTAATAATACGGAATATTTTCAAATTTCTTTGAAAGCTTTTCTTTCGTAAAATAAATAAAACACATACACTTATGTTTTAAAACCACCACTACTACAATAAATTTCGCAATGCCTTTCAGCCATATTATCTCTCCCCTTTCTTCATCCCACCCAAAAACAGTAAGCCGAGCCCGACATCGAATTTTATGCTCAAGATACAGTTAACATTCAGTGGGTACAATTTGCTAATTCGCCATTGCAACATTTTAGTCTGGGTAACATTCCGAAAATCCCCCAACCACAGGGTCACACATTCTCATAACGAACAACCGCCACATCATAACGTACACAAGAGGCAAAATATATGTCCGTTTGGATGTCAGGATATGTGCGAGGGGGAGTGGATTTGGAAGTATGTGCCGGCTGTGGATTAAAACACATAAATTCCATTAGAGTTTTCTAAGAGGATTAAAATTTTATTTTATGTTCAGTACGGTTTTTGGTAAATTTGAACTTTCTTCCACATCCATACACACATACACATATGCATTTGCACTCCCTTTTTCACACATATCTCCTGAATATGCGAATGGTTGAGTGAGTGTTTAGGCTGTACCCCATGTGCTTTTTCTGTTCTTGAAGCTGTGTTTACACAAAGTTTATGCTACAAGTTAAAAATATTTTATGCATTTTAGTGTTAACATCATAAATCCTAAAATGTGAATAGATTTTTGCCATTGTCAAACCAGAAGTGTTATTGCTGTTTTGTTTTTCTTTTTGTCAATTTGGTGTTCAAAAGTATGTAATATTATCAGCTTAAACTCTTGGAAATTTCATTTTCTTTTAATTTTCATAATGCATCCTTGTTTGGCGTTGGTGGTTTACATGCGATGAGATTGAGCTGCCTTTGGAATGAATTCTTTGCTATATTAAATTGTATTTTCCTGTAGTCAATTCATGATACAAAAGGTAATACTCCAAATTAGTGAGGAGAGCGACTTTTTAAATTAAAAAAAAATCTGATGTTAGTTTGATATCGAAACAAGCGATTAACGCTCAAATCCATAATTTTATTTGTATTTAATTATTATTCGAACTTTTTGAACATAAAAGATTAAGGAACTTCGTCAATTGAATTTTTCTGTATGTGCCGCCACCAGGTATTCATATTACACAGAAAAAAATTACGAACATTTTTCCAATTAAAATCTTAATTGAGTTTTAAAAAATATTCTATGAAAAATTTAATTGATTCAAAAAAAATTTTTTTTTTTAATTGAAATAAAAATCAATCACACAAATTAATAGTATCAATTAATTTTTAATTGACTGTCAATTAATTTTTTAATTGATACTATCATTTCTGTGATTGAAGACATTTCAATTAAAAAATTAATTGGATCAATTAATTTCGTGATTGAATCAAAAAAAAATTGTTTGGGTGCAGGTGAATAATGTACTGCTACGCTGATAGAAAAATGCTTCGTACTATTAACGAACGGGCTTCATTGATTATTTCGCGTTAATATTTATTTATTTACACGGCTAATAGCAGCCGGTACATTACAAAATATAATTTTCAATTCAATTAAATATAATTCAATATTCCAAGTGGGGCAGAAGGGACCCTATAGGTCAGTAAGGACCACAGCGAGTCAGAAAGGACTCTCAAGCTAGTTATTCGAGATGGGTCTGTAGGGACCCCGTTGAGTCAGTAAGGGCTCCGCGGTACTCAATAGAAACAGCAATTGGATGAGCAGGATTAAAAATTTTTTATAATACAGCTGGAAATTTAGAAGGCAACACCCCTTGGATCAGAAACTCTGTTGTTAAAACTAAGAATAATTTCCCTGATGGCAGGAATCGGATCGGTTAAAAAATCAATCAATAGACGGAATTAAAGTTTTTACACAAAAAATTAAGGGGATTAAATAATTCACCGTCTTTAAGAATACAAAGATACTAGTTATACGATTTGGAACATTGTAGCAAATTCTCGATGTCAAGTAGTGTGAATCAGTATCTCCATTAAAAAGTTTAGTGAGAAACACAATACCGTGCATAAACCGTCTACGTTCAAGAGATGGAAGATCAATTGAAATTATTCCAACCAAGCACACTCAAAGCAAAAATAAGAAACTGCTTCTGTACAGATTCAATGCGATCAATAGAACAACGATAACTCGGTGACCAGATAACACACGCATACTCTAATATCGTAAGATAAGGATCACCAAATTCCTTAGATCATCTCTTAATGAAACCCAAAACACCAGTTGCCTTATTGACACATCCCTCAATATGAGGACCAAAGTAAAGCCTGGAATCAAACAATACACCTAAAACATTAAATCTAAGCACATTCTCAAGCCTATAATTCCCAACATAGTACTCAGTTTTTTACAAACTCTACGAGAAAAAGTCATCTTCTTACACTTCACTTCAAGATAGAGTAACATACAATTAGAAGCACACCAATCTGCTAACTTGTCAATGTCCTCCTGAAGAAGTAAAGAATCACTAGCATTATCAAATGAAAGAAACAGCTTAACATCATCTGCGTACATCAATATCCTCGATGATACGATAACCGACGGAAGATCGTTCATATATAGGTTAAACAGAACCGGTCCTAGGTGGCTACCTTGCACTGTTAGAAAAATATGTTTTTCATATGTTCCGATATAAACAAAATGTGTTTCGGGCACGATTTTAAACCACAATATATTTAAGTGCGAACATGTAATGTTCCTAAACTAACACTAAATGTTTGGGACATCTATGTTAATATGTTAGAATACATTATGTTTGGGGCATAAATGTTTCATAAAAACCATATGTGTGAATACAAACATATATAAATTTACAAATTTCGACTAAACATACATATGTTGTGATATTTTATTCAAAGCGACAGAGAGAGTATAGAGAGAAATAGAGATGGAAACCGGGAGAGTTGACGAAAGATATCAATATAACACAGCAAAAGAGTCAAAAGAGAACAATTTCTGTGAAACCGCTTGTATGTTGTTTCGGAAAACTGTTTTATGATAAGGCCAAAAATTTGATATGTTTAAGTCTAAATATTATTTAATTTGAATAAAGAGAATATACATTCTGAACCAAGAGAATAGACATTTGAAAAACAAACAGCTTATGTTTTCGCCTTGAGAGCAGCATTTTATGTATGTGTGGACATGTGTTTTGTTTATCATTTTGGCATTATGGGCACAATTTTTTTCTTGGTTCGTTAAAAGGAGGGGGTCTTCATAGAAATAACGAAAGGGCACTATGCTCTTTTTAGAGTTGGGACGGTAAAGTGAAATAAGGAGGAAATAGTGAAAAATTACACAGTAAAATGTAAAAAAACAAACTTTAGTTCTTCTTTATTAAAAAGTAGTCCACGAGGAGTTGACGGACACCATCAAATATAAAAGCGGGCATTAAGTTCGAGTTTTACAGCTAAAACAATTTAAAAAGTTTATTTTCTTTAAAATGAATTATTAAAGAAAAATAAAAGGAATTTTAGAGCGATGGTGTTAAATGCTTTATGTTTATATTATAAAATTATGTATGTATGTTTATACTCGACTCCACGTTCTTCTTTTGTTAGTTTTTGAATTCCTTCCAAATTTTAAAGTTTTGTACAAAAACAGTTTTTTATTACACGATTGTTATTTTAGCAATAAAAAATAATATTTTATCCAAAAATCAGTCAATTTCGTTTATATCAAGCACTGTTACTGACTATAAATCTTTAATAACGCACATTTCGAAGTTTCATTTAAAAAAAAATTAATATAGTATAAATATAAATGTGTAAATTAAAAAAAAAACAAAAAAAAAATGTTCGGTCGGAGCAGGGATTGAACCCACGACCCTTTGCATGCAAGGCAGACATGCTAACCACTGATCCACGTGGCAAACAAATGTATGTTTCTGTTAAATAATGTTATGTTTGCATGGGCTCGTGGGCGCTGCAAACTATGCTATATAAATGTAACTTAAAACGATAATTATCTACTGGTGACTATAACAGCTACGTAGCCCAGTGGATAGTGTGTTGGCTTACAAACTGTATGGTCCTCGGTTCGATTCTCCGTGCAGGCGAAAGGTAAAATTTAAAAAATTTATAAAAGTGAATAATTTCTTCAACATTATTTGTATTACAGAGAAAGGTTCCAATAACTAAAAAATTTCGTGGAAGTGAAAATTACGAGTATGTTAGGGAATGAGCACAATCGTGTTTGGGAAAAATTCTTCCAAGCATATAATATTTTTGACTCAAAATGCTTCCAAACATATAATATGTTCACATAAAACAAACATATTAATGTTTCGGCAGTATGCAATAATATATGTGCTTCCTGCAAAATATGTTTGGAACATATGTTAAAGAAGCGATTTTTTTTGAGGGTGTGGGGAACACCAGATGTCACACGTATAAACGTAGATAAACTATCTTTAAATGCAACTCTCTGAGTTCTACCATGCAAGTAGGAATCGATCCAGCGGAGAAGAATAGGTGGAAATCCCAAAACATTTAATTTGTACAATAGCAGCCTATGATTCACCATGTCGCACGCCTTGCTGAAATCCGTATAGATTACATCCAGTTGATTCGAACACATGACCAACAAATTCAAGTAAATTAGTCACAGTAGACTTACCTCCCATAAAACCATGTTGACATCCTGATATAATATTAGAAAGGGAGCACGAAATTCTTCGTGTTTGTGTTTTCGTTTTGTTAATGAAATACGTTTCGTTAATATTACGAATATCAACTTCGTAGTTTTTTCGAGAACTAAAATAAAAAATTTTACAAAACTGGAATGGTCTAAGTGGACATCAATTCGAGTCGAGAATTGGTGTTATCCTATACCACCTATCCTAACCTATGTGGTTGGTTTTCCTTAAATAAGGTGCTTTACTTCCAAACAAACTCCCTTACAGTGAAAAGCAAATGGTAAACGAAGGCTGTTTGTCTACAGTTTTGTTTGGAAGGAAACAATTATTATTTGTGTGTAGAGTCAGAGCCATATCAGCGAGTAATAGGTGGGAGAAGTGTTTCAAGCACCTCCCAAGCCACAGCTTTACTTTGCCATGGGCTTTCTAACTACGAAACAAGGAATTTATATAGGGTAGGTATAGTTGCAGCCCGATATTTCAGGCTCACTTAGACTATTCAATCCATTGTGATACCACGGTGGTGAACTTCTCTCTTATTACTGAGTGCTGCCCGATTCTATGTTAAGCTCAATGACAAGGGACCTCCTTTTTATAGCCGAGTCCGAAAGGCGTTTCACATTGCAGTGAAACACTCAGAAATGTCACCAGCGATAAGCCATGGTGAGGAGACTGTAAATCCAGTAGCGGAAAATTCTGAAGTCACGAACACAATTGCGAGTGCTCAGCCAAGACCTGTTCGCCCACCACCTATTATAGTTAGCACTGTGGAAAATTTCGCCGCTCTTCGCAATATCATAAAATCAAAAGCCTCTAATGGGTTCACTATAAAAAATTGATCATCACTCTCAAAAAATATCAACGTTCGAAGCCAATGATTACAGAGAAGTAACCAAAGCTCTTAATGAGACCAACATACAGTGGCATTCATTTGAAAGCAAACACGATCGCCCTATACGAGTGGTAGCGAAAACCCTACATCACTCTTGAAACCTCATCGAAATTATATCGGATCTGAAAGAACAAGGCTTCAATATTTTGAATGCTTTAAAACTCATCACTATACGAAAAGTCCCTTCAATATATTTATTCTAAGCTTCCATCCTTCAGAGAATATAAAAGATATATATGAAATAAAGCAAATTTTGAACACTATTGTCAAAATAGAGCCATTAAACACCCAAAAGCCATTCCCCAATGTAAGAACTGCCAGGGATATAATCATACAAAGAATTACTGCTCAAAACAACCAAGATGCGCTAAATGCTCGGCCAAACACGAAACCAAAAATTGCGAAAAACCATCCGTTTTTCTCCCGAAATGCTGTAATTGCGGTGAACAATATCCTGCGAGCTATAGAAAATATATTGTTGCTAAGGAGCTACAAAAGTTGCACAATCAAAAGGAAAAACTCCATAAACGTTACCTAAACTTTGAAAATCTGTTCCAAAACAATAATGCACCACAAACAAATGCACCAGCTCCAACTACTTCGCAAAATGCATCGAAAACAAATCAACACAGAACAACTAATCTGTTCTCTGACACAGTTAAAAATAATAACGCTCAACAAATAAATGCACAAACAGTTACCCACGAAAATATCTTTTCAAAAATCCTATCCAAATAGGAGTCAATTGAATCGTTTAGTAAGAGCTTAGACAGCCGTTTAATCTTGTTAGAGGAGAATTTTTTCAATACTCTTAAATAGATGCAGACATTAATAAAAATTATGCAGTGGAATGCAAATTGAATCTTAAAACACATAGATGAACTTCGGTACATCTTATATGAAAAGAATATTGATATATGTCTCATAAGCGAGAGACACTTTGTTAAAGATTCATTCGTGAAAATTAAAAAATACGATATATTTCATGCACACCATCCAAGTACCACTACAAGAGGAGGAAGTGCCGTTATTATTAAAACTGCAATTAAAAATTGGCTTGAAAATACAATATCTGTAGACGAATTCCAAGTTACAACTGTAACAATTGACATAAACAAAACGCTGGTAACAGTTTAATCTGTTTACAGTCCACCACGACATAATATAATATTTGATCAATACAAAGACATGATAAATTCACAGAAACATATATTTATTAAAGGAGGGGCTTCAATGCAAAGAACATACAATGGGGATCTAGATTGACCACACCAAAAGACATAGAACTACATCGTGCACTCACTAATACTGGATGTACAGTATCAACCGGTAAGTCAACGTACTGGCCAACAGACGTGTCTAAAACTCCTGATCTGATTGACTTCTTCATTACTAGAAAAATTCCAGAAAACAAACTGATAATTGAAGATGTACATGAACTCATTTCTGGCCATTCCCCTATATACCTTCATTATTTAAGTGAAGCAACCAATAAAATAACGAATACGAATATTCGAAATTTAATTACCACGTCTATCAGACATTCACCAATGAACAATCCATATGATATTGAAGAAGTCGATGCTTTTACAAAGACGATACAACAAGCGGCTTGGGACCGTACACCAGAACCAAATATTCAAATAATTACTCCTCAGTATCCCCAATACATAGTAAAACAATTAAATTTTAAAATAAAGATAAGGAAAAAATGACAACAAACTCTATCACCTGAGGATGGTTAGGGTATGGTTAGGTTAAAGTGGCGGCCCGATTAGGTTAGATTAAAGTGGCAGCCCTATTAAGATTTAGGCTCACTTAGACTATTCAGTCCATTGTGATACCACATTAACTAAAAGTACCTATTACATATGGGTACTTCTAGTTTTAACAGCTGAACCGCTGTTGAACCAACCAGATTGTTCCAAAAACATTAGCAGACTGCTTAAGTTAACATTTTCCAGGTCCGCCAGTAATCTAAAGCTATATGCCCCTAAAATTTGCTTACGCCTTATACAAAATGCCGGACACTCACACAAGAGGTGTTTAATTGATTCCTTTTCCTCCGCATCATGACAGCTCAAACAGTAGTCATTATACTTTGCGCCAATAGTTTTTGCAAAATCGCCTATCAGGCAGCGATCCGTTATAGCAGATATCAGGAGTGATATCTGACATCTCGAGAACTCTAGCATATCTAATGTGCGGTTTAAGTTTAAATGGGGCCATATTTGCTTGGTGTCGTTACAACCCTTGCAATTCTCCCATCGAACATTAGCCATCATAACAGGCTTCTCAAGCAGTATGAGCTTGCAAGTAGCCAGGGGCATACCAACAGATTCTAGTTCCCGTGGAATATGTAAGGTAGTCCCTAGTCTCGCCAACTCATCCGCTTCGCAGTTCCCCGGTATGTTCCTATGTCCAGTCACCCATATTAGGTGAATATTGCGCTGCTCAGCCATCTCGTTGAGAGATTTGCGGCAGTCGATGGCCGTTTTCGAGTTAAGGAACACAGAGTCCAAGGATTTTATTGCAGGTTGATAATGCCAACATTTTTTGGAACATTGCTTCTGAGCCAATTCGTCACCTCTCTTATTGCTAATATGTCAGCCTGAAAAACACTACAGTGATTAGGTAATCTTTTCGCTTTTCGAAGTTCTATATCTTTAGAATATACTCCGAAACCCACTTGTCCATCCAATTTGGAGCCATCAGTGCAGAAATCTATATATCGTTTATTCCCCGGGGCATGTGTGCACCACGCCTCACTGTTGGGAATTAGAGTTTCAAACTTTTTGTCAAAAAGTGGTGTCGCCAAACTATAATCCACTACGTTAGGCACATCTGGCATTATTTTGAAGACCGAACTGTGACCGTAATTTTTTTCCGAACACAGCGATAGCTCGCGGAGACGCGCAGCCGTTGTTGCATCTGACTGTTTGGCCAAAATGTCTAAAGGCAACATAGATGCAGCATGACATTAAGAGAATTTGTTCCTGTCTTGCTGAATGCGCCTGAGATACACAAGCACGCCATACGCTGAACTTTGTCTAAATTTGTCGGCTGGTGAAGTGCCGGCCACCAGACTACAACACCATATAGCATTATTGGTCTAACCACTGCTTTCCTATTGCCTTTTTGCACGAGTACACACACACAAAAAAATAATACATTTATTTTATGAATAGTGTTCACAAAAATTTTCCAAACACGGGATTCATAAATTATATGAAAACAATTCATTAAATAAAAAATACAGGTTTTCATTGACTATGAATGTGTACATAATATGAATGTAATTTTTAAAATTATAAACGAAGTATACATATTTTTGTCATTGAAAAATATGTACTTTTACATATTATATACTAAAAACGTCATGCATTATATGTAACTTTTCTCTTAAATTTTTTCCCCTGATTGTTAATGCCTGCATAATTGGTCAAAATGTATGAACCAATTTATTAAAACCCGCATTAAAATCCAGCCAGCAAAGAACATAGTTTTATAATATTTTATATTATTAATAAACATGAGCACCAACGCCTCCATTTAATATTGTTTTTTCGTCAATTTTTTCTAAAGCAATAAAAAATCTTCGAATCGCGACGGCGACTAAAACTGTACTGAAAAACTCAAACACAACAAAATCACGTGTTGCCTTCAAAACGTTACGTTTCGGTTTTTGTTTCGTATTATATGATTGTATTGTATACATATGAGAGTAACTCTATGTTGTGGCTCTCTCACGCTAAGAGAAAACCAGTATTTTTGATATATTAAGTAAAATTTCATTAATTTTATGAAACCGTCTGTACATATTATTAAAAAATTTCATAATTTCATAACAAGTATTTACGAAAACAATATATTATGTAAGTGCACACATTTTTTATGAAAAATTCCATAAATTTATAAAAATGTACAAATTTATGTACAAATTCATATTCTATTTTTTTGTGTGCAGCTACCGTGGCTTTTCTCGCCCTTTCTTCAATATTCAGCTTAAAGTTCAGCTTCCTATTCAAAATAACGCCAAGGTATGTTGCACACTCAGCAAAGGGAATTTCAATACCCCTTAAGGAAATGGGCGTAACCGTGGGAGTTTTGCGATCTTTGCAGTACATGACTAGTTCTGTCTTTGCAGGATTTACCCCAAGACCATTATCTTTCGCCTATTTCTCAGTCATCCGGAGGGCTCTCTGTATAATATCTCTAATTGTGGATGGGAATTTTCCCCTGACTGCTAGCGCCACATCATCTGCGTATGCCACCACTTTTATCCTTTCTTTTTCTAGGGAAACCAGAAGGTTGTTTATAGCAAGATTCCAAAGAAGAGGTTCTATCACCTCTCCTCCTTGGGGAGTGCCTTTGTTCACATACCTTTGTATGTTTGCTTATCCTAGGTGGCTGAAATACGTCTCTTTGTTAGAAGTTAGTCTAACAGCCTAAATATACCTGGATCAACATTTAGAGTTGTCAGTCCATTTAAAATCGAGCTCGATTGGATGTTGTTGAACGCCCCTTCGATGTCTAGAAACGCCACGATTGTGTATTCTTTGGCAGATAGTGAGCTTTCAATAAAGCTGACTAGTTCATGTAATGTGGTCTCAGTAGACCTTCGAGTATGCATGCTGTCGTTTCGTTGGTCTTGGTGGTATGAACATCTAATTTGAAACTGTAATGCGGTCTCAGTAGACCTGCCCTTCGAGTATGCATGCTGTCGTTTCGTTGGTCTTGGTGGTATGAACATGTCGTTGGTCTTGGTGGTATGAACATCTAATTTGAAACTGATGTAGCGATGATCTGAGAAGCTATGTTCACCTAAAACCTGCCAATCAGATATCATTTCATTCAGTTCTTGCGAGGCCAAAGTGACGTCCAAAACCTCTTGCCTGTTTTTAGTGACAACGGGCATCTCCCTTATTACAGACTACCAAATAAGTACGCAAAATAAACTTTAGGAGTGATCTATCATGCCCCATGTAGACCAAAGATACCCAATATTTGCATTCGGCTAATTCTAAACTGGCAACGACAGAAGAAACAAGTTGAGCTCGTTTTTAGCAATTATACAGGCTCGATTTACATCATTACCAGTATACTGCAATCGTTTGAACCCCGGCGTACTTAATTCACATATTTTGTTTCTATGAACATACGGTTCTTGAATAAGAACTATATCTATGTCCCCTTTCATTAGGAGAACTTTTAAGGCAGCACATGCAGCCTTACAATGGTGAAGATTTATCTGTAGGATCCGTAGGACCATCGAGATTTTCAACAACCGTCACATCAGCCGTTTCAATGGAGTCATCAAGATTGTCCTCTTCAGAGATCTCGGTGACTCTCGCAATAACCATAGGTTCAACTTTGGTGAGTTTTGAGGTTGTAGAAACCTCCTCTCGCATACGGTGTCTATCCATGTCTGCATCTTTGGTATCTCCTTCGACTTCGCAAGAGGATCCGCTTATTTCTGATTCAGACAGAGGCTTGTCCATTTCCGAATCCTTCAGCTGATCGTTTTTATATACCTTCATTTGCATATAATGAAAGCCATAACATACACGGCCCTGGGACTTTGCTAAATGTGGCAAAGACTGAGTGTTCAATATAAACACGGAATGCCGTCTTGGTCCATCCAGTTCATTCAAACGGCCAACCTTCCAATCAGCTGTTGGAAGATCTGGATTGCATTCTTTCAGTCTATTTAAAATAGATTCAGGATCAGGAGTGTTTGCAGGTATGCACGCATGTGCTCTTGGTCTAGCCGGTATGTCTTTCTTCTCGACTGACTGTAGAGCAGCTCCTTCCCAAACTTCACCAATTAGTATCAAAGCATTTATTCAACCGTCGAACTGAACGGACGTGTTTTCTAATAGCGGAGTATTTAATCGTAATAAGTACTTATTACGAATTTCTCGTGCGGTGGAAATAATAAACCACCATGCAGCGAAATTCAAAGTCATCCACTGGGTTGCTAACTTCAGGGCCCAGTGGACGGGTAACGACTGAACCGTTTTCAAGTTATTCCAATATATGTAGCGGAAGTGCCTTAATTTTGAACATAATGGTATATCTCGAAAAATCTAGCTGATAGAAAAAAACCAAGTGCAAATAGGATACAGCGACAACAAATTACTAAAAATTTGCTATAAATTTCAAATCAACACAAAAAAGTTCAATTTTGTTCCCCTGTGTAATATTTCCAAAGCTTTTGATGGAGTATGGCATGATGGTCTCCTTCTAAAGCTCAGCAGATTACTTCCAAAGAATTATTGTGAGATATTTAGCTCATACCTAAGTAATCGATGTTATAGAGTTTGCCAAGATAATGAATTTACTAATCTATATCCAATATCCGCAGGGCACTGCACTTGGACCTATGCTGTATCTACTTTACACTCACGATATGCCTGTTAACGAAGACTGTTTCATTGGAACATTTGCTGATGACACAGTTTTAATGTCAACTGAAAAAAATACAGATGTATGCGTACATAACCTCCAGGCGTCTTTAAACAAGGTTCACCAATGGACAAAAACTGGGGTCTAAAGCTCAACAGTAGCAAATCTGTTCATGTTGACTTTGCGAAAATTGCCTCAAGATACAAACCCCTAAAAATAGGCAATGAGCAAGTGCCATTTTCAAACTCAGCAAAATAACTCTGGATTCTAAATTAAATTGGAAAACTCGTATTGATAAAAAGTGCGAAAACTAAATATTAAATACCGCAACCTAAGCTAGTTAATTGGAAAAAATTCAGTCCTCTCCACAGATAATAAACTCTTAATATATAAACAAGCATTAAAACCCAGATTGATATATGGCATTCAACTATACGAAAATACAAAGGTTTCAAAACCTGTGATAAGAAGTGCAGTAAACGCTCCATGGTATGTCCGAAATAGCGACCTCCACCGAGACTTAAAAATGACTACGATCAAAGAGGAAATCTCTAGAATTGCAGAAAAACATCTTATCCTCCTACAGAACCACATAAATCGCGAAACCCGTAATTTACTCCAAACTTCCAATCAACCTAGAAGATTGCGCCGCTTCAAACCACATGATTTATTAACTCGCTCAGCCTCAATTCAAAATAAAAATTTTACAACAATAATTGTCCTAGTTTAGTCTTAAAATATTGTAATTTCTATAAGTCTATTGATTGTTAATAAATAAACTACTAACAGAGACTAGTCGTAGTATAAGTTTTGCTTAAATATTCGCTTAGATAAATAAAAAAACAGCATTACTGCGTTGGGATAATCGACCGCTGAAAAACCACGGTGGCTCCCTGGACTTTATATAAGTTGAGGAATCCATGAGTCTCCCTCTTCTTGAATTGACCAAAAGTTAATGCCCTGTTCTTGTAAATTGTACGAAACTCCCAGTTGATCGAAAAGCAGTCTCTCGAAATCGAATTAATTTAGGTTTCTCTATTTTTGAAAGTTCGTTTCATTCGTATGAGAATCATGTTTTCTTCGTTTGGAATACGAAAGAAAGCTTCCGTATAAGATAGAGCAATAGGGTTTGAGAATGATCAAGCAATAGATTTTGGGATCTAGTTTAATCGTGGGCACAGCAAAAATATACTAAAATACATATATCTGCGTATCCATAGATTATATTGATGGATCCGTAAATGTACATTCCCATGCTTGCGTTCTTATACCTATTGTAGAGAATATAGAAGGTTTTCTGAAGAAAATAAGAAAACTAAGTAGATATGTTTGTAGCGAGAATATCTTGTGAATCTTTTTCTCGTCCAAATGAAGTGAGTATATTTGTGCAAACTCAGGAGAAAATGGATTTCACTGTTATTCATCTGTCCGCAAAGTTTTCCATGTAGGAAAATTCCGTGAATGCATAAGTAGTATTTACTGGATACCAAAACCATGGAGAGTGATGTCGAAAGCCGAAACATATGCTAAAGATATTCAATTCTCCTCAAAAAAATAAACATATATTTTTATTAGACAAATAGACCAAAAGTGAACAATTGACTATGGAGTTTAAGTACTCACCCTCACTAAACAAAAACTTTTCTTCTGTTGACCATACCATCTTCGAAATATTCTGACATACCAAGTATCTATGCGAGCAAAGTTCGAATCGTATGTTTGTCCGTCACTTAGTCTCTCTGGATGCTGTATGCGTCGGGTCAATACTTGTACTAATTAGATAATTGCTTTTTGTCCTCCCAAATGTTAATGGAGTGGGAAGAATATCCTCTTCCTAATTTAATCGTAATGAGATGCTGTCGATATTAAAGTCAAAGTTAAATGAATGTGTGTCTGTCCATTTGTCTGTCTAATCGTTTTCTTAGATAAAAACTTTGAGAACATATTGCAAGTCCTCATTCCATTGATATTGTTTTCGACGTTTACTATTTAATCGTTATTTCTTAAGTTTTTCGTGTTTTAATTTACTTCAAGCTTCATTAGACTTGGGCAAAGTTGTGGCTACATTGGCAAGGCGATGCTCAATCTTAAATATTGAAATACGTCCGCCTAATCGTCCGCCATTATGACTAATTAGATGAGGGAGGGCATATGAAGAACAATCAAAGTTCTTAATAATTTTAAATCGCTTTTGGAACGATTGAGAGATACGCATAAAAAATAATTTTTTCCTCTAAAACGAAATTTTAGAAATTTTTGTTTTCTTGAAAAAAAGCAAATAAATCTCTACACGGACGAAACAGATTGTTTTCATATCGTTTCGGTGTAAAAATTGCTTTATTTGAAGTACAAGCATATAATGTTTATAAAGTAGTATAGCCTGTTTGGGACATGTACAGTAATGCCTCCCTACTCCGGACACATATAGTTCCGACCTTTGTCCGGACTACACTACAAATTTTAAAATAGCTAGTTGGTTGGAGTTTTAAATATATATTTCATAGAGTATTTGGTTTGACTATCTGATTGAATATCTTCTTTACATAATTAAATTAAAGGATTTCAGAACGCGTAGTTAATTTAGCTAATATACGCAAAAAGTTATTATAGTCAGGAAAACTTTCTCAAAATATAATAATTTCATGAACTAAAATATATTCAACTTGGCTTTAGTGAAATATAGGGTTCACTTTTTTTGAGTGAAGGCGTTAACTGATTTAAATATGTAGAAGTGTCAAAAAATATTATCCAAATCAGTTAAGATTTAAATAGAGTTATATGGCAATCAAAGTTATTGGAGATGGTATATTATAGTCAGTCATGATTTGAAAGTAAATATTTTATTTTCAATTTTTCATGAAAGCCCTCCACAAACAAGATCTAAAAATATATGAGAAATTGACGAAGATTTCCTTTCCACCTGTTGCTAAAAATTGAGCAGGCAACTGTTTTCATATAAGTTGGAAACATTGCAAGATTTTGAGAAAGTGCATTGAGACATTTGTAATTGAAAAAAATATATATATTTTACAGATAAGACAAGTTGAAACAATCTTTTGTTACATGTTTACAAAATAATTTTTTTTTATATTTCATGTTAGCCTGATACCGAAACAGGCAATTGACGTCCAAATGCATTATATCTAATTATACAATTATTTTTCGAGCTTTATGGACAGATAGATTAAGGAACATGGTTAATGGAGCCATTGAAAAGAAAACGCCAGATACAAATCTATACACGCCTGGACTGTACATGTTTCGGTTCGGGCGAGTGAACCTTTCCACAGCCTTAAGTATAGATCTGGCTGGGAGAGATAACTCAATTTTGGGCCCTTTATGCTAACTCTTTATGGAGAAAACATTTGGGAAATTTCCTCTTACAAATTGAATCATCTTTTCTCCCACTGTACATCATCTTTTCATATAACTTACAAGTCCCTTAATCTTATTTTTATTTCGTTTCTACAGTAAACTACAACAACATGTGACAACTTACAGAAACTGGTTTCCAGGATACAACAACAATTCTAACGCGTACATTAGTCGTGTTTTTCCTAGTTTACGACGGGCTCATCGTTGCTTATTATATTTCATGTTAGCCTGATACCGAAACAGGCAATTGACGTCCAAATGCATTATATCTAATTATACAATTATTTTTCGAGCTTTATGGACAGATAGATTACACCGACACAAAGTCCGTAGTAAAACCAATTCTAAAATTAACTTATTTTTGTGGCAACAAATATTTGTTTGTAGTTAAATCTCATATTTTTTTCAATATTTTCCACAGCCCAATGAAATGTTCCTTTTTTTAAGTATGTCTCAAACATTTTATGAACTAAACGTTGGTGTAAAGTTCAATGATCGTACACATAAGTTCAATATGAACTAATGCAAAAGAATATTTTCGTACAATTCCCAAAATAGTAAGAATGAACTACAGTATGGTTAAAATGGTAATGATTTGGCGCCAATGTTTTTTTCTTTACTTTTAGTTCATTCTTTCTTTTATGAGAGGGTGTAATTTCGTGAGTTGTAGATAAAAAGTACACCAATAATTTGCCTGGTTTCAACAACACTTTGTGGAGTATAATGGTGGTAGAAAACAATTTACTTGTGTCTGTGCCTTTGTTTGTAAAATTATTCTAAAGACGTTAAATGTTTTGCGTGCCGTTGTGGTTCCTCAATTTTGGAGCTCAGCTCTTAACTTTTACATTACCGTTTCTTCGCATTTCCTTCAAAAATTTCGACATAAAAAAATAAAAAAACAAATTGTGCAATAAATGTGATTAAATGTTTACATTTTCATATGGCTTGCAGATTTTCATTTTTCGGCAAACGATTTCGAAACTTGTTTCACGTAAAACCAAGAACAACCAATTTTTTTGGGAGGAAATCAAAGCGGAAGTTGAAATCTATTGACGAGAAATCAAGAACGTACCCGAATGTGTTGTTTAATCATACTTAAGGCAAACATCCAATGCATTCATCAGGTTAGGTTTACATCCACTTTGTATACTTTGTTTATGAAATTTTTGTTTAAGTCTTATTTATTTTCCATTTGTTTAATGCCATAAGAAGTGCCAATTCGTTGTTGATAGAATTGCTCCTCTAGGGAGGAATGTTCTGTTTTCCCACACTTAGCATCCCTCAAGTGCTAATCTATTCAATTTCTCAAAAATTATCGTTTCGAGCATTTTGCGTATCCCTTCATAGAATTCTTTACAATTTCTACTCACGTTCGGTTGAATGTTTTTCTAAAACCCATAAATAAAAGTTTTTCTTAAAATAAAAGAAAAAACCAACAACACGAAGCGTAGACCGCCAACAAGTGTGTGTGGATAAACGGAGTAAACGTTAGGAGAAAAGGCAATACTGAAGGTGGGAAATAAATTTGCAATTTAACAGAAGCATTAACACAAAAGAATTACAAATGTATTCTAAAAGAATGTTTATTTATGTTGGCAAATTTTAGTATGACACTTCAAAAAAATTTGGGAATTTTTCTCCATCTTAATGCTGAATCGAATTTAAAACACCCATCGTGATGTTATTTGCAAAATAACAATTTTTATAAAATTATAATCATCACTTTGATTACACTGTGACGCAAAATTCTACTTTTTGGCTCCAAACAAAAAATCACATATCCCAGCCGATAGTACTCGATGATAGGAGAAAAGTAATTTCTGGATTTTGCTAGATTGGTTGCCGTTCGTTTTTTATGAGCCTCTAAAGTTTTTTCGCCAAGTTCAGTTTTTAGCACTGTTTTGAAATTTTCGCATGGCTACAGCGAAGAATGCTTCAATTTTTTTGGAGCCTTCATTGAAGTTGTAGCTCTTGACTCGGCCAACAAAAGTGCTGAAATGAAGAAATTGCTTTCCAATTTCTTCCATTGAGTACTTTCGGCTGGGAAAAGTGTTTTTTGTTTGGAATTTTTGTGTAATTGTTTCCCAAATTGAAAATTATAATATCAGATATATCAGTCTTATCCGCATAGAGTGATAGAGTCGTTCTTCTAAGTCGTGCTAGATCTGAAGGGATTGTAAAAATTGATTTTTGCAATATTTAGTCGACTTTTGGAAATGTGGACTTTTGTGATTATGGAAAATGTGAACAATTAACGCTAAAAATACGTTTAAAGCAAATATAAAAGATAGGAGAAAATCGTAACATTGCGTGTCATAAATTCGGTTCTATTTGCTCTTAACGAAAATATTTTATAACAAAGGAATTTCGTTTGTCTGAAATTTCGTTCCTGAATGAACAGCAAAAACAAGTATACGAAATGCAAGCGGTAGACAATAATTCTGGTGGTCTATTCTTCCTGGACGTACCTGGAGGAACAGGGAAAACGTTTGTCATTTCATTGATTTTGGCCACTATTCGATCAAGATGTGACATAGCTTTGGCGTTAGCATCATTTGTAATTGTGGCGACTCTTCTAGATGGCGCTCGTACTGCACATTCTCTCATTCTCATCTTTTAATCACCAAACGTAATGTTACGTAAAACAAAACTAGCAAGTTAGCTAGTTTACTAGTATTTTATAACAAAGGAATTTCGTTTGTGTAAAATTTCGTTTCAGAGGAACGAAGTTATTCTTTTTGTGTATATCGTATTTTATATATTGTATCATGAGTTATGGTATATTACCTTTAGATTAATAGGTGCAGGTTGAAATTGATAAAATTGGTACTATTATATGATGATCATAAAACCCACCCCACGACTCTTTTTTTCTTTATTTAATGTTTACCCGCAATAAAAGACAAAGTCTTATATTTAAAGTACAGGATTATCGTTATGTAATTTTCCGATTGATAGTTCTAACCAAATTCTAATAAATTACCAAATAATACCTACTTTAACTTTAATTCAAGGCGATCGATTTTCATTAGAACGTTATCGATACATCCGATCAATGCGAATAATCTCCCAGGAGAATTGTAGAAAGTTATCTTACAAACAATCTAAACTATGTTAGGTTAGGTGGCAGCCCGATGTATCAGGCTCACTTAGACTATTCAGTCCATTGTGATACCACATTGGTGAACTTCTCTCTTATCACAGAGTGCTGCCCGATTCCATGTTAAGCTCAATGACAAGGGACCTCCTTTTTATAGCCGAGTCCGAACGGCGTTCGGCGGGCATGCTAACCATTGCACCACGGTGGCTCCCATATGCACCAAGGAGAGACAGCAGGAGAATCCCAGAAATAGGAATGGCCCTCATGCGGTCTGAACTGTAGAAAAAGTTCCAAGACAGGTAGTAGACAAACCACTAGCACACCTGTGGCCCTTTTTACGTCCAGCTATGCGAAAAGAGAGTTTTATCATAGTGAATTTTTCGATCTCCAAAAAATTATATTAGTATCGTCGTATCATCAGTTTTCAAAGGAAACACAATATCCACTTGGCCTCTTAGCTCGTATACTCATCAATTAAGCTATTTATAGAACTGTACACGAGCCCAGGTTTCGAAGACAAACTACACTAGTTTACAAACAATTTTTTTTCATATACATGTACATTTGACGAGAGGTGCCCTATTTACATCGATATATTTTGAACAACTTATTACAGCTCCAAGTGCACACTTTTGTTCGTATCAATACCTTGCATTTGAGTACTATAATAATCGGAAAGTTCTAGCTCGAGATATAATTTGTCTGTTGAAAAAAGGACGAAAAACTAAAAATATAAGGATATCTCAAAAACGGTTCCATAAAATATTAACCTCTATTTTTGAATTCAGCACATGAAAATATATAAAAAAGTTACATCTCATCAAATGTACGTTTTTAGTGTTAGCAAGTGCTACTGAGAATTATCATTCACCGTCCAAAAATAACATTTTGCTCTTCAAACATGGTTGAGTTGATTATTCTCTGGGTGTGGCTTCATTAATTCGATACGAAGTCCAATAATCCAAGTGAAATACACGACATCCAAGTTTACGGGGCACAGTGATTCAAAACCGCCTTTTTTGTTATAGTTCTACAAGTTTTGAATGGATATAGATATCTTTGGGAGATGGTGTTGAGGCTTTCACGTTTGTGAGACTCTAGTGATTTCTCCTGTGACCAGCCGTGGTGCTGTCATTGAGGCCTTACCTTTTTCGAAAAAAATTAATATTTTTTGAAACTCCAAATTGTGGAGACTACAACTTTTAATCTAAAGAACATACACTCTCAAAAAATCGCCTTGTAACATATACTACCAACCATATTCTGCTTCAAGCATGTGCTGTGCAAACATGTTATGATCCACCCTAAGCCTAACTTTGTTTTAGACCCCAAATAGTTAATTCCAGTTTTTATAAATTTACTTGCTTGCATCAAACTGTCTTAAATATAATTGTTTCGGAATACAAATATAAAAAATAATTGTGTGGGAATACAAATAAAACATATGTTTGTAATTTATACCTTAAATATTTATTTAGATAAAAAAGTCGTCAAACATTCACGGAGGTGTACTCTGCAAACTACCTTTTGTTTGGTATAATCAAACTTGCGTTTAGGTTAGGTTAGGTTGGGTTAAAGTGGCAGCCCGATTAAGATTCAGGCTCACTTAGACTATTCAGTCCATTGTGATACCACATTAACTAAAAGTACCTATTACATATGGGCACTTCTAGCTTTAACCACTGAACCTTCTCGATTATTTTCCTTTTTGTTGAACCAACCAGATTGTTCCAAAAACATTAGTTGCAGTTCTTTATTCTCTCTCTCCCTCTCTGATGTTTCTAAACATATATGTGTATGCGAAATTTCCAAATTAAGATATGTTTGCATCGAGAGATGTTATCCATTAAATGCACAAGAACATCGATTGCTCCGAAAAATAATATATGTTAAGATGCAAAGTGGTGGTTGTGCTTGTTTTTTGCAAAAATAGTGGTCGTATCTTAAAAGATACAGTGTGCATTAAACTAAGTTTTTGTTTACAAATAAACAATTTGATTTTAGCAGAGAATAGAGATATGTTTATAATACACCGATTTTTTACCAACATTACTTTTATCTCTGGTAAATATTATTAACATTCCAATTTGTAAAAAACGTATTTTTTAAAATAGCGTTATGATGGTTATATTTAAGAAAATGTAATGTCCCAAACATAATATGTTCTAATTTCATTTCAAAAACGAGTCGTTTTCCCCACACAAAAAATCAAGTTAAAAACACAAGTTTTCCTCCAAAACACGTTAATTTTATAATGTAAACGACCCTAATTTTGAATAGGCTCTGACTGAACATACTCATTTCAAAATATATGTCAAATTATTAAAATAAAGGTGCTTAATATATGGAACAGTCATTGCGTTAGAAGAAAATATATATAGGGAAAAATCAACAAACGACTTACGTTCAAATAAATTTCTCCATACTTTCCTTAAGTACTATAAAGAAATATGTTGGCTTACCTAAAAGAAAACAATGAACAAACATAAAAAATGTTAGTTATTCATAAGACAATATTGTATTTTCATTGTATCGTTTTGGTCTTTTAAAAGAAGGGTGCCGGAAATGAAACCTGAAATCAAGTTTATTTACGTTTTGTATTTATTCAAATAATAATATATTTGCATATTTTATATGATGCTTTTAGTGTAAATGAAATTTATGGGTTTTTACGCACACGGACACACCAACATATAAAATGATCCCAATAACCTTTCATGGAATATTTTCAACACCAGCAGTTTTCTAAAAAAACATACTTTTTTCGCCGTTTCTAATGCGAGGAAATATTCATTTTTGACACTTTCCAAAAGGACTTCATAGTGTAACTCACAGGGTCTACAATATAGCTCAGCAGCGAGCACATAAGTTCATATCAAAAGGATGCTTAGGGGGGAAATGGGGCCTCATAGACTAAATGAACTCTTGCCCTCACTTTCTGGGAGCTTTGGAAATCATTAATGTTAATGGAGACAAAACCAAAAGTTTTCTTTTTCAGGCTTCAGCTCTGTCGTTTGCCTGCCTCTCATAACTCCCTTAAAGAGAAACCAGTAGGGCGCCTTTATGTCCGTTACAATTCCTTAAACTTTTTCTTTATTTTGATACTTTGTTTTAACGCCAAAATAAACAAAATATAAAAATATATTTTATTGTTTTGGGTCTTCTACACTCTATCCTATCTCGGTTGTTCTTTTCATATACTGGGAGTATGGAGATATGTTTTTTTGTTTTAGGACAATATTCCTCTTTGTGTATGTAAATGGCTTTATTATATCTAAAAACATCAACCCACCATTGTCATTCACACCAAAGAGGAAAGAAATTTATGGGAAGGAAAACAGTAAAAAAATTGAAGCACAAAAATCTCGAGGAATTGTCACTATTAGAAATTGAAATCTGTATAAATTATTTCTTTGCCGAAAGGGTGGTGTTGTGGTATAAAAGTGCCATGAAAAAATATATTTTTCTTTGCATACTTTGGGGATGAGTGATAAACTTTGACGCAGCTAAATGTGAACGCTGTTTTGAAGATTAAATTATACAAAAAATAGAGTTTACTTCTAGGTGTTATTTTTATTATGAAAGCGATTTTTATACCATTCACCACCACTAAATCTTGATTTTTTCGTGAGCGTGATTTTGCAGAAATTTTATTCACGCACACTCACGAACCGATTTTTATTACTCACGCACGACATATATGTTTTAGTCCCATTCACGCACATTCACGAGAGTTTCTTCACATTTTATTCACGACTCACGTGATTCACGCGTGTCACGACAATTTCGTGTCACGCGAGTTATGTAATTTTAATTTTTAAATAAAACAAATCGGTTAAATTTTTAAATTCAATTTATTCCAAGTTAACAAGATGGATGTTGGTACAGAACTGAAGACTAAAACTAATGGTAAAGCAAATTTAAATAATATTTCTTACATTGTAACGGTAATTATTAAATAGGTCAAAGTAATATATGGAGAGAAAGATAGTGGGTGAGAGAGAGAGAGTAAGATTATGATAACTGAGATCAAGTGATAAAGTGGGGTGAGGAGCAACAGATTTGAGAAATTGGGGAAGTAGGACAAATTATAATGAATGAATGTAAAACAAAATGATAATGATAGTTCAGGTATTTAACAATAATGAATAAAAACGCAAAAAGGAATATAATAAATATGATAATGAAAGTAAATGTTCGAGACATCGAGCAGTCTCGTAACTACTCCCCTCTTAAATGAGAGACTCTCCTGAGTCCATTAGTGAATATATTTATATATATATAAATTAAAGCAAGATATAACTATAATAAACCTAAATAACTAAAATAAAACAAGAACAAAATAAGCCCTTACTTATCGTAATTGTTAGTAACCACGACTCCATTGTATTTTTTCTTTCGTTGGATATTTGAACAATGAACATTTTTCAAGTCGCTTGCTCTAAATTTTGGCTGTTCCTTGTGACGTACAGCTCTGTAATTCCTTATATAGCCATGATCCCTGTCTTCCTTATATTCTTCCCTATTCTCATTCTGACTGTAAATGGAATACTTTTTACATTTCAGGAGAGATTCGTAAACTTTCTTCTTGTCACAATTTCCATGCTCAACATCAATTGGTCTAGCCCTTATTACAGAATGAACGCTATTATTATAATATTCTATAGCCTTGCTTATTTTATCCTTGATATTTAGTGAGATATTATCAATGGTCATGGTCCGTATCTTTTCACAAATAGTACTATGTAATCTTTCGATATCCCCATTGCCTGTATGACTATTGGATTTGCACAAATGCAACGATATATTCTCTTTTCTCAAGTAATCACTAATATTTACACTTTTAAATTCATTATCTGTAATAAGTTTGTCATATTGACCCTTTTGTGACTTATACAGACGCAATTTCTCTATAATCGTTTGATTGGTCCTATCCTCAAGGTAAAATGCAGTGGCAAATTTAGAAAATCTATCTACGAACGTTAAAAAGTTCGATTTCATTATTGTGTAAATATCCATATGGATAATTTGTCCTATATCTGAAGGCGTTTCAGTCATTTTAAATTTCGGTTTGATGGGGTGGCGATCGAATTTGGCCCTAGAACATATATCACAATTATTCACATATTTCTGTACCAAAATTTTCAAATTTGGGTAATATATCCTCCGTTTCAGTCCTTCATAATTCTCATTTATACCGGTATGACCCGTTTCATTCCTGTGATATTGATGTATCTGCCTATATGCATCATCCTCAGTTAGCATATCCTTTGCATTGTAAGAACATCGGACAAATTTGACTCTGTTATCTCCTTCATATAACTCGATAATCTTCTTTTGTAAAATATTATATTTGGCTTCATCCAATTCCGTAAATACACCTACTTTACCTTTTTCAATATTCCGTAGTAAAATATCGTCCAAATTTTCCATCAAGTCCCTTGAACATACATAAATCTTTCTATTACTATGGATTACATCGACCTCATTCACTTTACTGTCCGTCAAAATAATTTGCGTCCTGAACCTATTTATTATGGTATCTAAAATCGGTATATGGTCGTCCCTATCCTCTTCCTGGGAATGTACGGTATTATCATCGCTTTCTATGTTGTTATATAGGGAACTAATGTCCTCTAAATCTTCCATGGCGTTAACTTCCACCGGTTCATTATCTATCCTGCTCAAAAAATCGGCTACAACATTATCCTTGCCTCGAATGTAATTAACCACCAAATTAAATTCACCTAATTTTATCATCCATCTATGCAACCTAGGATTCAAATCTCTACTCTGGGACTTGACGAACAACCATCTTAGCGGTTGGTGGTCTGAAAGAATCTCAAATCTAACACCGTACAAGTAGGGACGATAATAGGTCGTTGCCCAAACAATGGCAAGTAGCTCTTTTTCCGTAGCTGAATAATTGATCTCATGCTCATTCAAGGTTCTGCTGGCAAATGAAATTGGATGTCCTCCCTGTTGTAAGACAGCTCCTAAAGAATGTGAGCTAGCATCGGTTATGAGCTGAAACGGTTTTTTAAAATCCGGATACTTCAGTACCGGCGCTTCCGTAACTATGGCCTTAAGTTTCTCAAAAGCATTTATATAATTGGGGTCATTTGTATTCAAGCGTACCCCCTTTTTGAGATATTTTATCATAGGGTATGCCACACGAGCGTAATCTCTTATAAATTTTCGATAATACCCAGTCATTCCTAAAAAGGACTTAATTCCCTTGACCGTTCTAGGCAGATACAGGTTCAAAATTGTATCCACCTTGGCTGGATTTGGTTTAACACCCTCTGGGGTCAAAACATGTCCCAAATACAACGTCTCCTTTGAAAAGAAACTACACTTATTAATCTGAATCCTTAGTCCTGCCTCTCTTAATTTATCGAAAACAATGCCTATACTACTAACATGCTCCTGTAGGCTAGTGGAGAAAATCAATATGTCGTCCAAATATACCACACATACCTTATTTATTACATCCCTTAGGACTGTATTAATCAGCCTTTGAAATGTGGCTGGGGCATTTTTTAAGCCAAAAGGCATACGTAAATATTCATAGTGGCCATAAGGAGTGGAGAATGCTGTTTTCGACCGATCTTCTTCTTTAACAAGAATCTGGTGAAAACCCTTCGCCAAATCAATAGTCGTAAAATATTGAGCACGTCCTAACTTATCTAATATATTTTCTATATTAGGGATAGGAAACTTGTCATCCACGGTTATAGCATTCAATTTTCGGTAATCGATCACAATCCTCCACTTTCTGTCTCCCGAATTATCTAACTTCTTCGGTACTATCCACAAAGGACTATTATATGGAGAATTACTCTCTCTTATAATCCCCTGTCTCAACATATCATTAATCTGAGTGAAAATTTCCTGTTCATGGATATGAGGATATCGATACATTTTGGTATAAATTGGCCTGTCATGGATTGTCCTTATCTCATGCATTATAACATCAGTATTACTAAGTATCTGACCATCTGTGTATATCAAGTCCGAATATTCATCCAATAGCCTTTCTAAGTGCAATTTCTCCTCTACATTTAAGGTTCTAAAAAAGTTCTGCCAAATTTTCTCATCAATATTTATAGCTTCCAATTGATGTATTTCGTTATCTAAATAAGGACAAATCTTTAAAAATTCTATTGTTCTCCCGTTTATAGTCAAGGTCTCAGAGTCCATATCTATAACTGCGCCGAGTGGTTTTAAAATATTCTGCCCTAAAATTGCATCGAATCGTTTCCGAGCAAAACATGTCAATTTCCACGACATTGTGGCATCCTCTCCAAATTCACTTGGCAACTCTGTTATTATCTCCTGACATATATTCGTTTGGGAATTTAAAGACGAAAAAGAAATTGGACACTTAAGTGTTATTCTTTCATAATCTGTCAATTTATTTTGGTCTAGTAATGAAGTCGTTGAGCCTGTGTCGATTAAAGCCTTAATTCTATGTTCTCCAACAGTTAACATTACTATTGGAAGTGTCTTCGATGGGCAGTCATGTGAAAATTTACTTGTTCCCCTTCTGCCTGCATATCTTCCCCTTCCTGGAAATAATCCACTTGCATTTCCTGATTTTCCGAAAATCTGGAATTTCTATCACCATTTTGTTCGAAATTTTCATAACGTCTAGAATTGGCAGAAATTGTGGTTTTGTTTGGATTACGATTTTGATACGAATTATAACGATTGCCTGTTTGCGGTAAATTCTGATTATGAAAAAAAAATTGGCTTACGACTATAAGGGTTACTAAAACTTTGGCCCATTTGTGTACTTGGATTCACACCAAATACTCTATTAGAGCTAACGCTCGATCCACGTGTATTGTTGTTGTTTCTATAGACAACGTTTTTGTTGTTATCGTGTCCCATTTCATTGCCAGATTTAAAATTACGATGATTTCGTGGAAACTGACCTACCATAAAACCATTATTTATTTCATTTCTTATCAATCCTTCTCTTTCTAACAAGTTATAAGCATCTCTTAATTTAGTTACATTTCGGTTAACAATAACAGAAGCTAAATTAACATCAATGTTATTCATAAATGTTTTTAAAATAATTTTCTCTGAATTAACATGATTAAACTCAACTGGTTTCTCCTCATCGTACTCATATTTTTCATTTATTTTATATAAAATATCTCTTAAAAATTTAAAATACATAACGATACCATTATTTTTCGCAGCAAACGCTTCCTGGTACAACTGGTGATAGGACTCTTTAACACCGAAATTACTTATCAAAGCTCCTCGTGTCTCCTCCCATGTAGGCTCTATCCCCAATGTTCTTACGACGTGAAGAGCATCACCTTGTAGCTTGTTAAGAATAATTCTTCTGTATATGTAATCTCTTGCCTCTGGGGTTGAGTTCACAATGGTCAAAACAGTCTTAACTTCTCTTAAGAATGAAGTGAGAGCATATGAGTCGTCTCCTCTAAACTCATGGATTCTCTGTGCATCTTTTAGCACATCATTCAATGTTAATGTCATATTGTTATTTTGTTTTTTTTTTTTCGATTCTATTTGTATTTACTTATACTGCTCTTATACTGTTTTTACTTTTATTTTTCTTTTACACTTTTCGTTGAGACCTCAACGAATGCTTCTTTTTCGTAGTAAATGTTACGTAACCACTTTAGTTTAATATTTCATGAAATAAGTTTTAATTTTTTTTTATAAATGGATTAAATCACTTGTTTCACTCATATGACAAAATTTCCATTTCTTACTTTTTATCTTTTTGCTACTTTTTGCTATTTTTTGTTTTTAAATTAATTTTGTCTTCACTCATATATATATGTACATGTATATTTTTTATTTTAGTTTATATCCACTTAAATATTTTCTATTTTACTTTAATTTTAAAACAGTTTTTTAAAGCATTAACTTTTTTGCAGTTTATACGATGACCGATTCTTCTAAACTTCAGTTTAAATTTTGTTCGAATTAACGACTGCGCCAGTATGTAATTTTAATTTTTAAATAAAACAAATCGGTTAAATTTTTAAATTCAATTTATTCCAAGTTAACAAGATGGATGTTGGTACAGAACTGAAGACTAAAACTAATGGTAAAGCAAATTTAAATAATATTTCTTACATTGTAACGGTAATTATTAAATAGGTCAAAGTAATATATGGAGAGAAAGATAGTGGGTGAGAGAGAGAGAGAGAGTAAGATTATGATAACTGAGATCAAGTGATAAAGTGGGGTGAGGAGCAACAGATTTGAGAAATTGGGGAAGTAGGACAAATTATAATGAATGAATGTAAAACAAAATGATAATGATAGTTCAGGTATTTAACAATAAGGAATAAAAACGCAAAAAGGAATATAATAAATATGATAATGAAAGTAAATGTTCGAGACATCGAGCAGTCTCGTAACTCGCGCACACCTCTAGTTAAAATTTCGTTAGTATAAGAAAGTTTCATTCACTTTAATAATTATTTGTGTATTTGTATGTAACGCCAAGAAGGAAAAGCCTGAGACCCATCGTTTGGTATACCGATCGTCTTAGAATAAAATTCTGAGTCGATTTAGCGATAACCGTCTGTATGTCTGTCCGTCCGTCTGTCTGTCTGTACATGTAATTTTTATGTGCGAAGTACAGCTCGCAGTTTAAGTCCGATCGTCCTCAAATTTGGCACAGAGTTTTACTTTGGCTCAAAGACAATGGCTATTGATTTTGAAAAATATCGGTTCAAGATATAGCTGCCACATATATGAAAAAGATATAGCTGCCACATATATTTATCACCGATCTGGTCGTAATTGACGTATTTATCAACGTATTTTCTTAAAATTCCGGACAACTAAATGTTTTGGGGCTCTTGTCAAATATGCAAAATATCAGGCAAATCGATTCAGCTTTAGATATAGCTCCCATATATATCTTTCGTCCGATTTGCACTTATATGGCCTCAAACGCCAGCCTGATTTGCTTCAAATTTTGCACAAGGAGTACGTTTAATAGTATCGTTAAGTGTGCCAAATTTGGTTGAAATCGGTTCAGATTTGGATATAGCTCCCATATATATCTTTCGCCCGATTTACACTCATATAACCACGGAGGCTTAAGTTATACTCCGATTTACGTGAAATTTTGCAGAGATAGCAGAATTATTATTCTAACGGAAAATTTGGTAAAAAACGGTTCAGGTTTAGATATAGCTCCCATATATATGTACGCCAGTGTTGGGGAAATATGGTAGCAAGTTTCATAATTTAGACCCATTTTCCAAGGGATTTTTCTCTAATTGACTCGATAGTATCCACAGAAAACATACATATTTAATTTGCTATTTAAGTGTGTAATTTGATCTAATTTGATTCATATCTGATGAGTTAAAGCCTGCATATATTTGTTCTTCCGGTTTATCCAAATACGGCCATAATACTCGCATTTTACACAAAATTCTGTGATGATTTCACCATATCGTAGTCATATCCTACACACTGTAATGCCAGACTTTCCACAGAACGGTTGAGTTTTAAATATGGCTCCGACTTGTGGAAATATCGCACGACTTGACCAAATAATATATCACAGCCCACAATTGATCGCATATCTTGGCGAGATCTAATTAATATCCTAAGTAGCAGAAATTGTAAAAATTACTCAAATTGTCCTATATCTCGAATACATATGTATCGCCCTATAAGTCATAACATAAATGTCATATCATAAGTCATATCATAAATGATCTTTTATACAATTGCATTCAAATTGCTCTAACTTTATATTTCCCATATTTTTTTACTAACATTGTGTTTCATCCCAGGGAGTAAGCCGATTTAAATTTTGTAGAAGTATAAAAAATTGTCTCCAAATTGGTTAAGATATAAATTTTCGTATATGGGAATATAAACCTTCATAATAAAACCCAACAAATTTGAAAGAGTTGAGATGGTAACACAAATTTTTGTTTACATAGTAGTGAAGGGTATAATATAGTCGGCCCCGCCCAATTTTAGACTTGACTTACTTGTTTTGTGTTTAATTTAGTGATATGAACTAGGTTAGGTTAGGTTAGGTTAAAGTGGCAGCCCGATTAAATTTCAGGCTCACTTAGACTATTCAGTCCATTGTGATACCACATTTAACTAAAAGTACCTATTACATATGGGCACTTCTAGTCTTAACCACTGAACCTTCTCTATTATTTACTTTTGTTGAACCAACCAGATTGCTCCAAAAACATTAACAATCTGCTTAAGTTAACGTTTTCCAGGTCCGCCAGTAATCTAAAGCTATACGCTCCTAAAATTCGCTTACGCCTTACACAAAAAGCAGGACACTCACACAAGAGGTGTTTAATTGATTCCTTTTCCTCCACATCATGACAGCTTATACAATAGTCATTATACTTCGCACCTATAGTTTTTGCAAATTCGCCTATCAGGCAGCGACCCGTTATAGCAGATATCAGGAGTGCTATCTGATACTATCTAAATAAAATTCACTCGGCTTTACTAATTATAAAACTTATTTAACGTAATTTTTTTTTACGCTAATGCAAAATATAACTATTTGTATGTATAAAGCAGATTTTGTCAAACCAATTTGCCCCAACAAAAACAATTTTGTTTACCGAAACAAACAGAAACAAACCCTAATAATATAATTAACAATGATTAAAAATAACAATGTTAATGAATATTAATGCAAAAGAGTTTATCAATTAGTGGGTTCTGTTTATTAGGTAGTCTTTTTTTTAATATTTGGTACTATTACTGATAAAGTACATCTCAAATCAGTTTCAACCAAAGACAATTAATGAGGAAGATGTGAATTTGGCATGTTGTTATTCTTTTTTCTGAAGAACCAGAGATTAGCCTCATACATGTTCGATGAGAAGTTGCAACTTTTTTTCGGTTTCTCTTTTCATTTTGCATTCGTAACAAAACCCAATTCACTTTTTTTAGCAATTTTTTTTAACTTTTAAAAGAACAAAAACACTTCATGAAACATTTAATTAATAATTTAGTGCAATCGACAAAGAAATTTGCGGGAACTTTTGAGAAAATAGCAAAATAAAAATTGTCTGCATCAAACCAGTAAGTGCGAAGCGCCTTTCCTACAAGTATGGGGCTAATCTCTGGTTTCTGACACTAACACTATCAAAGCCCAATTCACATCTTCCTCTTTGTCTTTGGTTTCAACATGAATTCAAAGCCGATATTTTGACTTTATGACTAAAAAGAGACGAAAATTGTATCAAAATATGAGAAAGCAAAAGTGGATACTAGTTCTGATATTTTAGCAAGAAATGTAGCCGTTGGAAATAAAGATAGTGAACGACTAATAATGGAAAACCTACAACAAACTACAGAACTGCATGTAAATTCTACTGTTTCCTCGCAGTGGTTATGTATTAAAAGTTCGAGATGTACGAATGGTACGTTCTTTTGTAGTATATTATTGATGTGGCGTTGAACTTAAAAATTTGTGTTGTTTTAACAAATTTAATGCTACAAAACATGCTCAAACTCCTGGAATCTCGGGGGCAATTCGACACTGCCATGATGGCCCCATTGTTATGTTTGTTCTATACGAACATATAATATGTTAGGAAGCACGTTACCTCAAACAATATGAGATTGTGTTCGTATTCAAATTAAAAATTATTTTTCGCAAGTTTAATATAAATATTATAGTTCTTTACAGACAACCATTCACAAGAACATTATTTTCAAGTTCTAAGCAATAATCGAAGAGAAAAATAATCCACATATTAAATTATTTATGAACTATTTTTACATTCATTTAAACGTCATTATTTATGAACTATTTTTACATTCATTTAAACGTCATTATGATGGCATTAAAATTATCGCAGAGCAAACATTGTTCATAGTTTTCACATTTTAAATTGTTTTCTGGAATTCCTGGGAATTTGCTATTTTTTCGCTTTCCCGGGAATGAAGTGCGGAAATTCCCGGGAAATTTTCTTTACTATATTTTATATATATTACAGGGTTTTATATGGAACATGACAGTTGAAATCTTCACTGAAAAATGCATGCTCGGTTCCAAAGCTTTTGTCTTTACTTTACAAATTTTGGTATTGAAAAGCGGAGAATACAAATAAGGATACTTTTAAGACACAATTCTCCTTTAAATTTGGGTTTTGTGTTCTTGCTTGTAGGAAGCAAATTTAATTGTTTCGCTTTTCAGCTTGTTTTCTTCATATGCTATCAAAATCCTATAAAAACGAGTTAACGACAACCTTTTTTTTCCAAATTCACACTCGACTTCCAGTAGAAATTCTGCTATGTTTCAAGTAAAAGACGTCTTTAAAATAAACTGTTGAAAAACGTGTCCTATAGTTGAACGATTTTTTGCTTTGTAGTCAAGATGCAAAAAATACAACAAATTTAAAGACTATTTCAATAATTTTAAAGAATTTTTCTGAATTATTAAAGTCAAGTTGACCTTAGCCCAAAATTTTTTCTTTCATGTTATGATACCCATTTTTAAGTCAAATCACTTAATTATAAGGATAATGCGATTTTATTGAAAATTTTATCGACTTTTGGACAAGGAAAAAAACTTTATATTAGAGAAATACGTCTGCTATGCTAAGCAAAATTTGCATTAGTGTTTTAAAGACATGAAGTCTTTGACCTCACGACAATATTTTTTTCAGTGTAGGTAAAGTGGATTTTGGAAGTGTAATGTGAATGACCACGGTACCAAACAGTAGTAGTTGCCTTATGGGAGTTGGATGAGTTGGCAAGGCTAGGGACTACCTTACATATTCCAGGGGAACTAGAATTTGTTGGTATGCCCCTAGCTACCTGCAAGCTCATGCTGCGTGAGAAGGCTGTTATGATGGCAAATGTTCGATGGGAGAATTGCAAGGGTTGTAACGACACCAAGCAAATATGGCCCCATTTCAACTTAAACCGCACACTAGATATGCTAATGTTCTCGAGACGTCAGATATCACTCCTGATATCTGCTATAACGGGTCGCTGCCTGATAGGCGATTTTGCAAATACTATTGGCGCGAAGTATAATGACTATTGTATGAGCTGTCATGATGCGGAGGAAAAAGAATCAATTAAACACCTCTTGTGTGAGTGTCCTGCATTTTGTGTAAAGCGCAAGCAACTTTTAGGAGCATATAGCTTCAGATTACTGGCGGATCTTAATCGGGCTGCCACTTTAACCTAACCTAACCTACATGATAAACAATTGATGCTGGATATTTTTTTATAACACCTTTTGGTGAAACAATTCTGGAAACGCTTCTTTCACATTAAGGTGATATTAGGTATTGGATACCCAATCCGTGATGGACTAATAGAAAACAGAGTACTCGTTTATCCATGGACATGTCTATCCTGCGCGTGTAGCGGTTTTCAAAATTATTCATAACACTAGTTTACAAAATAAATTTTTTTTCATGTACATTTGATGAGAGGTTACTTTTCTTATGTATACTGAATTCGAAAATGGAGGTTAAAATTTTTATGGAACTGTTTGTGAGATATTCTGTTATTTTTAGTTTTTCGCTCTTTTTTCACTAAATAAATGTCCGATTATATCGTTGTAGGACGAACAATTGTGTATAATTGTATCTATGATCACATAATTAATAAGACCCACTAGAAGAAAAACGATATACCATATACTACTGGTGTTTTTTAGTGTAATATACCCGTCAGTGTTTTGGAGGCCAATCGACCAGTTTTTCAAAGCAGTTGGAAGTTTATACTGGCTAGTAGCCACTTCATGTATTTGTCGTTAGAACAATGAACCTATCGCTTAACTGGTTAAAATGTGTCTATTATAGGGCTAAATAACACCTTTATGCATCTATAACAGGGACAGTTCATATTATTTTTCCCTACATTTGTTCATTTTGTACCAATCGTTTGACCTATCAAAATGCGTATTAGTTGAATAAAAAGAGAAAAGTGGACAAGATCCCGTTACAATTGTACAACAGAAAATTTATAACACAGCATTTTTTAATTAATAACACTTATTTTTTAATCAGATTCAATCACTGTAACATCAACATCTGGCACTGCCGTCCATTACCTAAGAGAAGATATACACCTAATAAAAAAAGAGATATTTTGAGATATCAAATAAATAGTTTGATATATCTTATGCCTTAACATTATTTTTTTATGTTACCGCTTTTTATTTAAAAATTACTTCCTTATATTTTATTCTAAACTAATTTAAATTTCATATAATGGATAATTGCCTCTCTAACATGTCTATTTGAACTATTTAATTGATGAGTTGAAAGGAACTCGTAGATACACGGATAGAGAAAAACAATATGAAAAACAATATTTTTAAGTGCAAACATATTATGACCTTAAATTTGCACAAAATGTTTGGGACACATATGTTAGAATATTTTATGTTTGGGACATCAATATTTCATAAATATAATAAATATTGCGATATCTTATTCAGAGAACGAGAGACAGAGAGTATAGACATCAGGGTTGCCATTTTGGTCGAATCGGACCAAAATTGGTCCAAAAAATTATAAATTTGGTCCGATGGTCAGACCAAATGGAATTTTGGTCCATTTTCGTCAAATCGGTATTTTTTCCTATATGTTAGAAATACAATTTTTACAAAAATTTCTACAGAAATTAAATTTAGACAAAATTTTCTATAGAAATAAAAGTTTGACAAAAATTTCTATAGAAATAAAATTTTGCCAAATTTTCTATAGAAATAAAATTTTGACAAAATTTTCTATAAATATAAGAAGAAAAAATGAATATAAATAAAAATTTGACAAAAAATTTTAACTTTTTAATTAATATTAATTTAATTTAGAAAAATGGTCCGCTGGGGGGAATTTTGGTCCGATTTTGGAAAAAATTTGGTCAAAAATAAAATTTTGTTGTGGCAACGCAGATAGAGATTGAAACCGAGAGAGTGAACGAAAGATATCAACAAATCACAGCAAGAGAATTAAATGAGAGCAATTGGTGGTTGCTGTAAAGCTGCTTGTATGTGTTGCGGAAAACTGTGCTTATATGAGTGAATTCGATTTGGCTATGAGCAGTGATGCCAACTTAGCTATTTTATAGCTAGATTTAGCTATCTTTTTATGTTCAGTTGCTACATTAACTAGAAATCTATCAATTTTTCATTTCAATTTTGCTATTTTTAAAATATGGCAGCAATACTGAGTTGAGCTTATCAAAAGCTAAACGATTATGGATTTTGTAAGTCGATTGTAAAACTATGGATTTTGTAAGTCGATTGTAAAACAAAAAACGTAACAACAGTCGTGTAGTCAGTGAAAATGTCTCTGGAAATAGTTTACAAACAAGAAACAAAATATTAAAGATTTTTGGAAGAAATTAAAGGATGCCTCAGAATTTCAAGGATGTCTCAGACGAAACAAAGGCATTTTGCACATACTGCAAATGCAGTATTAATGCTAAAATATTTCAGGCTCCCTGATAAGATTAAAGTATTTGAGAAAGTCGAAATATTTTCGGTTAACAACATTCGATGTACTAATAAAAAAAAACATTTCTGATGTTTTAGAACATTTTTGGTTATCAAATATTGACGAACTCAAATGTCAATATGATAACATAAATTTTGCAAAATGGATTAATAATGATGACATTGTTTGTAGCATTTTATTGAGAGGTGGTAAAGGATTCCTCATGCCATAATCCTTTCATTTTATTAGCTGAATTTGCTATAAGTATTCTTTCTTTGCCTTGGTCAAATGCAGAAGTTGAACGATTTTTCAGCCCAGTGAACATTATAAAACCACAGTTAAGAAAAAGGATGAATTCGATACTCTTAATTCTATTTTTTTCATAAGGTAATTTTTTCAGCTAGGCCAATTTATGACTTTCAATATATTTATTTCCGTAGACATGAAAAGTGTTATTACCGTGACATTGTACCTTTAAAAAATTGGAACTAATAAATCATATAACAATAACAATGAAGACTTTGTTGATGTAGATCACATCGTACTACTTGTTTAAAATTTCTTTTTGTAATAAAAGATAATAATATCATAGAAATGGAATAGACTTTTACTAAAATCTAAAAGAGGGCCGAAAACGGAAATCCCTTTCGGGGTGTGTGGGGGCATAGAGATCGGTAACACCTAATGATCTCATGCAGGGTAATAACCATAGATTTTTTAGTTTCAGTGACCCGTTAGTCCGTCCGTTTTAAGGTTGAACGTTTAACATTTTCCTGTATAACAGATGTTTCGAAATAATAATAATCACGAAAATACCATTACAATTGTTCAAAGTCAAAATATGCAGACAAAGCAAAGTAAAAAAATTTAAACTGTAACAAATACATAACATTTTCAAGGTGGTCGTCATAAAAAATAACAAAATGGCATTCTACTCTTTTTAGAGGTTACAGTAATATTGATGCATTTGATTGTTTATTCTCATTTTATGTGGGTGTTTTTATCACATTGTCATCAATAGGGAGACCAAGAGGAGTCGACGGACAAAAATTCATATTAATTTTTGTTTTCTAATTACGATAAAAAAAAATATTTCACTCCAAAATAAATTTATGTGTAGGTTGCAAAAATATTGTCTAGGATTTAAAGATAATGTATCGTTATCGTTAAAAAAGTATAGGATTCGATGGAAACTTATTAATGTTTATACTTGCAAAGAAATAATTTATAATTTCAGTAAGAACACCATTTTTTTGAAGAAAGTGCTTCGGCTTATTTTTATTTTTTGGGTTAAAGTTGTTTCAAACATATTATATGTTCACACAAAACAAACATCATACTGTTTTGCCAATTTCTAAAGATATATATGCTTCTTGCAAAATAACATATGTTTATTACATATGTTAGAGGAGCTATTTTTTAGGTGTATCTATGTGGGGGTTATTTTACGCTATATGACAACTCCATGTTAATTTCACCGATAACAAACCGATTAAAGGGTCGGTACCGATTACACGCAAAGAAAAAAACGTTTGGAAAACGTGTACCGAAAATGTTTTTCTTTTGTTAGAGGTTTTTAATGTACTACAATGTAATGTTGAACTGGAATATATGTAAAAAAAAAACTTTGTCGAAGCAAGGATCGAACCCACGACCCTTGGCATGCAAGTCGGAACAACTGCTCCACGGGGTCAAACTAAATGTTTGTTTCTGTTAAATAAACTTTGTTTATTCGGTTCGTGGGCGCCGCAAGCTATGCTATATAAATATAACTTATTCATCTATTGATGACCATAACAGGTACATAGCGCAGTGGTTAGTGTGTTGGCTTACAAAGTGCATGGTCCGCGGTTCGATTCTCCGTCCAGGCGAAAGGTAAACAAATTTAAAAAATTTATAAAATCGTATAATTTCTTCTACATTGTTGTTATTACAGGAAAAGATGTTAAGAACTAAAAAACCTCGTGGATGTGAGAAAGATGTGAGGGAAAATGCAATTAGCAAGAAAACAATGTTTTTTTGAGTTTGTCTTTACGAAATTGTTTTTACATCCTGGAAAAGAATAAACGTTTATCAATAAAAGTATATACTTTTTTTCCAAATACACTTCCTTACAGCGAAAAGCAAATGAGAAACGAACTTTGTTTGTCTAAAATTTCGTTTGGGAGGAAAGAATTATTTTTTTGCGTGTATAAAGGACAAGTGAAATGACCGGTTAGGGACCTGTCCCACGCACTGAAGGTATGTCATCTGTAACTTTTATTGGAGGGTGCAACAAATTCCGCCTCGAGTCAAGGATAATTCCAAAAAATAAATTACGATGCATGAAATTGCATTGCAAACTCATGTTTAACAACTTCATATTGAAAAAAAAATGAAAAATATATGCATTGGCAGCCAACAGATTAGAGCCAAAGAGTTCAACAGAAAGGCAAGTGTAAATTAAGTTTGGACAATTTACAAGTGGGTTGTTTGCAAGTCGCCTGGGCATATGCGAAATGTTCATGTAGGTTGTCACAGCACCGTCGATATGATAAATGATTATCCCAAACATTACAGAGCATCGACCAGAAACCTCCTAAAACATTATGGAAATATGTGGCCTAAAACAAACGCAAACATTTGGTAATAAGATAAACGCCTGGCATAAAGACAATCATTGTGGCAATAAGTGACTTTAATTTCCAACAAACCTATACAGGCAAACGGGGAGATTTTACTCCATCTGTACTAATCAATTTATGTAACTTTAAAGATATCTGAAACATGGGAGAAACTAGCCACATATTTCAGCCTTTGAGCTAAAGGTAAATGTTTGCTTAAAGCAATCATCATTATTTAGAAACTGAAGGTGAATTTGTATTTCAATAAACAAACCAGGATACAGTTGAAATTGTAGAGCGTAAAACAAGAAATCAATTTGTTTACCCACCCTTGGACAAGGAGTCAGAATCAATAGATTCAGCCATGTAACGTCCTAAAAAAGGCCGACCAAGAAACAAAAACACGACAATAACACTCTTTAAGGCTATTAAAGTCAATATCCCATTTAAGAAGACCCCAACCCATTCCCAAACAAAACCATCGACAACAACCCACACCACCACAAAACAAATTTTATGGCCCCGCAAGGGTCACATTAGAAGTCATGTTGAGCCATCGACAGGAAACAACAGGTATAGATTGAATCACTTTCAAAAACTTCAGTTGGTCCACCCCAAAGAGAAGCACAAGGACAGGAATCATCCAGAATTGAAGTCGTGACAAAAGAAAACTTTTCACCCCGAAACCCATTCAAGGAACAAAAAAGCGAAAATCACTCTTTCGTAGAAGGCAAACAAAAGAAGAAACAAAATTGAGGAAGAAATCCAATCCATTACTCAACCCCAAAATGAAGACTATCAAATGATAGGAATCCATAGTAGTCCTTGATCTTAGCTGGCCAGGAGATAGTGGCGAAAATTGTTTCCAAGTTCAACCAATGCCACGCCAGCACCGTGCGGAAACGGAAGGAAAATTGCAATTCAAAAAAGCGGAAGAGGAAAACAAATTGCTTTAACATTCACATCTTTTCTCCATTTCGACGATGTATGTGGGACAACTTTTTATCCATTTTAGTTTATTTTTATGGCATTATCTTTCGGTTTTTTACTCCAAGGGAGCCAAATGTTATTAGAAAAACATTTTTATGACCGCAGTATTTTTCTCCTTTAGTGGGAATACAGGTTACCCAAATGGGTGATAAGAAAATTGCTTTTGGAACTGGCGCACAAAGGATTTTTTCGAGATAGCCTTTTTACTTTGTGGGAGTCAAGTGTGCAAATTAGTTTTAGTGGCAGCACGTGACACCGCGTTTGGCCATAAGATCAACAGTTTATTATCCGCCATTTGAGCTTGAGTCCGGTAATTCCCCAAAGAAAGCGAAACAGTGTCAACGAGTTAATTTAATAGAAAAGGTTAGGCTCATAAAATTTCCAACAAATGAAGTTTAAATTTTCAATAATATTAGCTTCTTACGCAAAGCTTTTGGGTCACATTAACATATTTAGGGCGATAGTTTTAAAGATTAGAGGCTAAATGTGTTGATAGAATTCAATCACAGAATTTACGTAATTCGAGAAGTCGTTTTGGAAAAAATGTAATTCGAAATCAATTAGAATTAGAAAAAAATAATGACATGATATTCTAGGTAGTTCATGACCTTGAAGGTCTAAGCCAATCCTTCTGGTATTAAAACAAATGATATCAGCTTCCGTCACATCTATCGATAACAGTGATGTGATAGTTCTACGGTTCTTCCAAATAAATCTTCACCACTGTAAGGCTGTTCGTGCTGGCCTACAAGTCATTCAAGAACCGTTGGCACAGAAAAAAAATATCACCAACATAAATATCACCAATTACTAATTGAGTTAAAAAAGTGATGGACATTTTATAATTTTTAATTAAAAAATTATTGAGTTTTGCAACTAATTTTTTAATCAATTATTTTTTATGCTCAATTAAAACTGTGATTGATACTATCATTTTCGTGAGTGAAGACATTTCAATTAAAAATTCATTGGATCAATCAATTTCGTGATTGAATCAGAAAAAAAATTGTGTGTGAGTATTCTGCATTCTTCTTCGAGCAACGCAGACGCGTTAAGTCTAGAGATAGCTAAATACAAATATTGGGTAACTTCAGTCTACATGGGACAAAATAGAGAGATGCCGCCATGGTTGTCGGAAAAAACGTAAGGTCCCCAAAATAATAATAGATGTGCCAAAAGTAGTGGAATGCACTCGAACGAACCCGCTTTTCGACAAAAATTTTGAAACAAATTGCAACAGTGAGTCGTTGTGCACACAGACCCCGGGGAATAATAGTTATATTGATTTCTACACCGATGGCTCCAAATTGGATGGACAAGTGGCTTTTGGAATTTATTCAAAAATCTTGGAACTTAAGCAAGCGATTGTGGTGTTTTTCAGGATGAAATAGTAGCATTAAAAGATGTGGCATATTAGCTGAGAAGTAATGCTCCAAAAAATATTGTCATAAATATAACCTAACCTTTTTTTAAAAATTCAGAAATGTACGACATTAGTCGCATATAAAGTGCTCAAAGTTAGAGCAGTAGCCATTGTGGTGCAATGGCCCGCTTTGTATAGAAAGGGTCACGGATTCACTTTTAAGTTTTTGTACACTTCTCACTGTTCCCAAGCTTCTTTAAGACGTGTTACGTTATATGTAACCACCACACCTAACCCAACCTACACGCTCACAAAAAATCGCTTCTGTAACATATACTCCCAAACATATTTTGCTTCAAGCATATATATTTTTGGGTATTGCCCAAACATTTATATGTTTGATCTCTTCCAATATATAATATGTTTGAAAGCATATTGGTCTAAACAATATATGTTTGGGTAGTCTAAGTTCCAAACATTTTGTATTTTTGCATCCAAATTCAATAATGTTGTCTTCCAAAAAACAATATGTTATTATGTGAACATATAATATGTTTGGAAGCATTTTGCACCCAAAAATATTATATGCTTAAAAAAAATTCTCCCAAACAATATTGTGCTCAAAATTTTATTTATTTATTTATATATTTACAATCATAATGAATTATGAAAATAAACAGGTAATATAGATGCTAACAACATAGGTTTTCGACCTGAATGCTCAAAATTTTGTTTCTGCCTAATTGTATATTCCCCCACATCTTTTTCACTTCCACGAGATTTTTTAGTTCTTAGCACCTTTTTCTGTAATACAAACATTGTAGAAGAAATTATTCAATTGTATGATTTTTTTATTTTAATTTTACCTTTTGCCGGACGGGGATTCGAACAGCGGACCACACAGTTTGTAAGGATCAAAGAAGTAGCTGATCAATTGACCAAGGAAAAATAAAATGTTAATTTTGTAATAACAAGCAACAACCACCAACTTAATTCAATATCGCTCCCTGTTAAATAGCGCTCCAAGCTACTAAACACATATATGTTTATAGGCTATTTCTAAATTAATATATGTTTGCATCCAAGCATATTATATTTACAAACATTTTATGTCCCAAACATAATATGTTCTAACATATTAACATATATGTCCCAAACATGTTATGCTAGTTTATGAACATTATATGCTTGCACTCAAAAATATTGTGTTTAAAAATTTGTGTTCCAAACATATAATGTTTATAGCCAAACATATGAAAAACAGTCTTTTTCATCCGTGTACATATATTCTGTTTTTTGGGTTTCAAAATATTAGTGCAGTTAAATTAAAAAATATCCAAAGTTCAATTTGAGTCGAAGCATTGCAAAAACATGTTATAATTTTGAGTTTAGTAAAAAGTTAAAATTTATTTAACATATTTTTACGCTTCGGCGCCAAGCTTATATATATTGTGAACATTTCAGCTTTTGTCGAAGCAAAGAATTAAGCAGTGTGTCATTGCGTGTCGGCCTTTAATTCTTTTACAACTTTTAACTCAAATGGGAGATAAGTATCTGTGCAACTATACGAAAATTGACCATCTGCGGACATCAAAATACAGTAGATTCACAAAATCTTGATACATAAAATTATTACAAAGGTAAGTATCTGCTTTATTATTTTAATTTACAAGATTTGCACGCATAATCTCCGCAATCGACAATGGATACAAATGAATAAATAGAAAAAATTGTGGTTTTACACTTTACATGGAACATTGCGTAACATGGCATTGCAATGCTTTCGCCTATTGTTTTTTTCGAAAATGTTAACTTACACATACCCACAAGAAAATGTTAATTTTCCCTTACATGGCTATTGTATTTTTCTCTCTTTTTTCTTTGGTGTATACTTTTTTCAATATCAATTTTTTAGAAGTAGGTACACCCTCAAAAAAATCGCTTCTGTAACATATACCCCAAACACATTTTGCTTCAAGCATATATATATTTAGGATTGGTCCAAACAAAATATTGTTTGTATTGTTCAAACATATTATGTTTCACCTTAGGGAATCACTGGTAGAAAAAAATGTTTATGAAATTTTCTTTGTGTGGATATGTTTTTAAGGCGCCACTTGGTTACTTCCATTCTTTTACTTGCAGCATCTCTCTTTCTAAACACATATATGTTTATAGGCTATTTCTAAATTAATATATGTTTGCATCTAAGCATATTATATTTACAAACATTTTATGTCCCAAACATAATATGTCCTAACATATTAACATATATGTCCCAAACATGTTATGCTAGTTTATGAACATTATATGTTTGTACTTAAAAATATTGTGTTAATGAATTTGAGTTTCAAACATATAATTTTTTCACCCAAACATATGAAAAACAATATTTTTCGTCCGTGTACAAGGTGCATAATGAATATTATGACACACATATAAACGTAACATAGCTATCCACAATCAAACATGTCTCAAAGATCAACAACAAATTGGATTTATTTGATTCTCTCGCTATGTTTGCCAATTCTGTTCATTTCTGTTCTGTTTCTGTACTCTCTCTCTCATTCTCTGACATATCTAAGTATATATATATATATATATGTTTACACGAAATTTCTAAATTAATACAATAAATTTATATAAACTCGATGTCCAATTCAACATACTGACTAATATGTCCCAAACACTTCATACTAGATTTTAAACATTATATGCTTGCACTTAGAAATAATGGGTTAAAAATTGAGTTACAAACACATATTTTTACACCGAAACCTATTTAAAATAATATTTTCTGCTCGAGTTGGCTATGGGATAAATACTAAAACAGTTTATTTTAATGTATTATGCATAAGGTGCTAAACTGGATACAGGCTTATCATACTTGTATTTTATTTTAATAAATGCAGAAAGTAACAAAGAAAAAAACTTGAAAATTTGGAAGCGCTAAGAGTATAGTGTCCATATGCAGGCACTTCTTTTCTACAGAAGAATTTTTTATATATATTTTATTTTGTTGATATTTTTTATTTTGTTGATTGAAAGACTAACAAAAATATGTAAATATTGTTGGTACTGAAATAAGCGCAGCTGAGTTGCATTAGGGTAAGAGAGTGCTTCAAGGTTGCACTCCTTTACAGAAGAGTTCTTTGTGTTTTTATCTTTTTAAAACTATATAGCTATTTTCTGCTCTCCACATTTTGTGCTTCTGAAATTACATAGAAAATGGAGCATTTCTTAAATTCATCGATGAATTCCTTGCAAGATCAAGTGCTACTTAACTTTTCTCCCTTTACAAAGCTGCTGAAAATTTTTGCTGGGTGGGCTTCAGCAGGATATCATTTAACATACGATTTTTAATTTAAATTTCCAAATGAGAAATTTCAAATTGTAAATAAGGAAACCTTTTTTAATTAAAATTATTTTTTAGTATTGTAATTGTCGTTTGACTCGAGTTGACCAGACATTGGAGGATTATGGCCCATGTGTTTCACAGAGCACAAGGCTGCGAATAAGTAACATTCATACCAATATATTAATCATACGCAACCATTATGGAGTTTTATCTTTAATATTTTCTCCTAATTGAGGCTATAAGAATAATCAATTTATGCGAGTGTTCAATTTCACTGGAAATCGTTACGGAATCAATTGTTTTTCCATTACAGTTTTTCTGCCCATAATGAAAGCAATAACGAGGAAAATGAAGACTTCCAAGGAACGCCTCCATGTAAAAGAAATAACAAACTTTTTTTGATTTATGGATAGCAATTAATGTTGGTAATGTTTCGGAAAACACACAGACGAATGTGGAACGGTCACATCATAATGACCACATGCCAAAAGTCTGTGCTTACTTTTTCTCTCTTTAGCTGTGGACAGTTTACGGATATTGCGATGGTTGTTGGATACCCAAGCAAACATCTGTAACAAAGAGAATGCGTTAGCCCGCCCTTGCAGTATGATATGACCAACTCTAAATATGTTGAAATGTATATAACAAAGGACAAAGAGAGCACTGCAGGTAACCATAATTTCCCACTCCGACAAACAAAACAAAATGTTATGCCCAAAGAACTGAGCCCCACAACGGGAAAATTGTACTGTGGCCACTATGCATGGAAATACCAGGACTCATCCAGTGATTGCTGCAGTACACCCACATAGACAACTAATGTTGCGTGTTGAGGTTGCAGGCATTTACTTTTTTCTACCTAGGTTTCTATTTTTGTGGTGTTCATGGGGAAGTTCGTTCATATTTCACGTGTATGAATATCTCAATAGTTATTGCTATTCGTAACTGTATGGATGTAACTTCCTCTGCGCGCTTAAACTGGAATGGGAGACATCCCATGCTATCGTATGCAGGATGTTTTAGTGCTTAGTTACGAGTGTGGTGTATTCAAGTGGAGAAGTTTATCTCTGTTGTGGCATTTTTTGTTGTTGTTTCGGCATTACCATGGCATTTTCACAAGAATTTCGAAATAAAAAGATGTCTATCCGAAGCCAGCGACTACCATTACATCTGTTTGAGAGCCACATTGTTCTGTGGTGTTTGTGTCGTTGATAACTTTAGTTCCGCTTTGCTACTTTTGCACATTCAGATGAACACTCCAACTGACTTGCTAACTGAATTTTGTACGAGTGCCGTTACGCCAATTCCTTGTAATTACATGCATAAGTCATTTTGTAGATTAGGAATAGGCAAAAGAGGTCAATGTTGCCAGTATTGGGTATTATTTCGCTTAGATGGGACGAACATTTTGTTGTTGGGTCTTGGGGATTTGGTGCGGAAATTATAGAAGGAATTTTGTGGGGATTTTTCGAAATTTTATAAAATTCAAACGAAAAAAGCTTGACACAAAAGTTATCTGTCAGTAGACGACTTAACATATACGTTTCACTACATCATTTACAATCCAATTCACATTAATGAATAACGCTGTCTGACATACAACTGACTTGACTACATTATGGCAACTCCATTTTATATCCAAGAATAACGTTCCGGAATAAACTTTGGCAACCCTGGAATATTCTACGGTTTTTACCTTTGAATCAAAGTGCTCACTTATGGCGATTTCGATTGGGAAAAAAGGTGCAACATTCTCGGAATTGATTGCAACATATCAAGGACACTGCCATAGATTTTGGATCCTTTATACCTCACAATATTATAAATTAACAATAACTTTAGAATTACACTATCATTTGGGCGAAATGTCAATTAGGGAAAAAGTAGTGTAACACCAAGGCAACATATTTTTTGCGAATCGAAAACGCCCTTAGACTATTCAGTCCATTGTGATACCACATTAACTAAAACTACCTATTACATATGAACATTTCTAGTTTAACCGCTGATTATTTTCTTTTGCTGAACCAACCAGATTGTTTCAAAAACATTAGCAGAATGCTTAAATTAACATTTTCCAGGTGCACACGTAATCTAAAGTAGAGGCGTGCACGTGACATGAAATTATCGTGACTCGTGAACATTTTCGTGACTCACGCGTGATTCACGTTGACGGCAACGGCGTGAGTGTGCGTGAGCGTGATTAACCAAATGTCATGCGTGATCGCGAGTCACGAAAATAATATCTTCGGGAGCGTGCGTGAGTAACGAATTTCGGAAAAACACGCTCACGAATAGATGGAAATATTGCTTTCATAAATTTAATAAAAAAACTTTTTAGTTCAATGATTAACATTGTGTAAATAAGGTGTCCTAAATTTTAGGACAAATAATCTTTCATATTAGTACAATACTTTTCTCAGAGTAGACTGATTTCTCCATGTGGTTTCATGGGCATCTAGACGTCACAAATTTTATCCGATCTGCTTGAAATTTGAACTTCATCGAGTGTTTCAGGATATATGAGCCTTTTCAGTTTTCTTAGGGAAGTGACACTATTTTCCGCTTAAGGTTCATTCATTCAAATGTAGCACTTTTCGTGTGAATCTCGTCGATTACTTCACAGTATGGCCTCATGTCGAGTCCATATTGCGTTTATGTCTGCGGTATATTGTAGTTACCCCAATGGCCAGTGTTGGGAGGGAGAGACTATAGAGCATGTTGACAATTATAGTCATGTGCCTTTGCAGAAATGGCGTTGAGTGCCAAGGTGCTTATGTTCTGTACGTGCGGGCGTTTCTTCCCGGTGTGTGTGTGAAATGTTGGTAATGATTTATATTGCATTTATTAAATGTTTCAACAACCATTTTTGTCATGCAACAAAAACAAAATTCACACCCACTTGGCATCATCATGGAATATCACCATTATTCGCATATTTTAGATATATTTTCGGTCCTGTACACAAGGAGTGAATCGTTTATGAACGAATAAAGATAATTTAAGACTATGTGAATTATTTATGTTTAAATTGTAATTAAATATTTTTAATTATTTATGCCAAACTTCCGGCTATAAATAAACAATTAAATCAAAGACAATAAGTTTGAAAAAAAAAATAACTGAAGGTAAATGTGGGAATTTTTTTTAATAGAACATCCTCGCATGTCTGGCGACATCACATTATATCGCTACAATGAAATTGAACTCAATTGCTCAATCAGTATTTGAGGGCATTTTATGAATATAGCAACAGCACACTTTCGCACAGTTTTACCAATTGCCCCTATGCCGCTTTATAACTAAGTGCGTTGATTGATAAAATGCCTAAATACTTGGAATTGCGTGCAATTTGATTGATCAATTCCTACGATATGAGTGAATTAGACCAACCCAAATTTTAGTTAGTTTGTTTTTAACCCACTAATAAAATTAGGATTTTTAAAGAAGTTTCATGAAATGAAACATATAGCATTAACTTTGGGATTTCTCGGCAATTTGTTAATATTTCATCTTAGTCCGTATTTCACGTGAATTTCTCTAGCCCTCTTTGCCTGGTAGTGAATATGCTTATCCGGAGCGTCTGATGTGACGACAAAGATGTAAATACAACGAGTTTTCATAATTGCAAAACAGTCCACAACGTATTTCTGATTTCTTTCATAATGAATGCAGTCACTGTCATATCCACCATAGACATAGGCATATAACACTGTCACTGATTCCACGTCGTTTTAAAATATTGGTAACGAGATAGTTGTCAAAACTGATTATGCACAGAAAAACGCATCATCGAAATATTTCCACTTAGTAATTTAATTGATGTTGAAAACGTGGTCAATAAACAAATTAACTGATGCAATTGATTTTTTAATTAAATTAAAACATTAACGGCCATTTTCATGTAGCTCCGTTAGGCTTTAACTACCAATTAACAAAAAGTAATTTGCAAATATCTTTTCTCCGGTTAATTTTAACTGAACAATTTTCGGCAGTTAAGTTCTTAACTGGTATATGGAATATATAGGCAAGATGACAGATATGCCCATAGTACGGTTTAAAAGTTCGTTAGCTAACGAAGACGAAGCTTCATGAAAATGGCGGTTAGTCAGTTAAGAAAATGATTTAAATTTGATTTAAATGATTTAAAATAATAAATAAAATTTTATTTAAATAAAAAATATTTCTAGTTACAAATCTATGGCTTGGTGCTAAAAGGGCCAATGTCAATATTTTGCTGTTTTGAGTTAATCATTGCATTAGATTTCTTTTTTTGCTCTCTTTCATATTTATAAAACAGTCAATCTTAAATTTTACCCAGAAGGGGTTAAATAAGAGTAAAGCTGGCCAATATCATTATGAACTCATCTATAAAACTTAATGCTAAAAGTGCCAATGTCTACTTTGGCCCTTTTATAAACGTCAACTGTGGACATTTAACCTTACCATCTACCAAACGATGTGAAGAAAATCATCTTCTATATGCTACGTATGGAATGAAACAGTGCCTGCTGTAGTTAAAATAATTTTTGTTAAAACATTCAAGTTTAATTATCTCAAAACTGAATATTTTGACATTGGCCCTTTTAGCACCAAGCCACATATTATATATTTCCACATCCTTGTCAGTTCCCCTTATTTAACGATCTACTCATTTCAATTATTAGACTATATTGGTTAAAATAATTATAAATAAATAAAAATATGATACAAAATGATTGCCTTAATTAAAAAATTAATTGAGCTTTGCGACTAAAATCAACTAAATCTTTAATTGGGACAATTCAAAAATTAATTGAAAGTGCCAAGGGAATCAAATATTTTGTTAGCAAGTATATTTTTTATATTTAATCAATTCTGTTAATTGAAGCAATCTCAATAAAAAAAACTAACTTAATTAATTAATTTCGTGATTGAACAGGATTTTTTTGTGTGTAATATTATGCTAACACTCATCCTAATAATAAGGAAGTAGAGACTTTAATGATAGACAAGATCGAAAACGAAGCTAGACCATTTTAGTGTCAAATTTTCTACTTTTGAATTCGTCTATGCTATAAGCGGCATAGTCAGTTGTGTGACAATAATTTCTCCGCTTTCTTGTGTTATTTATTTTCATTGCTGGGTTATTTTGTCTCACCCTGGCAACCGACAATCATAGCTGATTCAGTTGGCTTGCTGAATGTGGAGTGAAGCAAACCCATTTATATCACTTAAATGGTGGTTTGATCCATACGAAAACGATACAAATTGTTTGGGTTCATAATGTTTCCACTTTATTTAATAATAAAAGTAGAACCCAGTTTTTCAAACTTCAATGAAATAACGACGAAAAGAAGATGAATGTAATGTCAAAATGTTATATTACAGAGTAAACTTAGGTAGAGATGAACTAAAAACGTGAATTTAATCGAACAGTCCCATCGCCCACATTCCCTCCCCTTCCGACCGTGAAGGCCATGACCCCATAACGTAGGGACAGCGTACTCACACTGTTAGAAAAATATGTTTTTCATATGTTCCGATATAAACAAAATGTGTTTCGGGCACAATTTTAAAACACAATATATTTAATGCAAACATGTAATGTTCCTAAACTAACATAAATGTTTGGGACATCTATGTTAATATGTTAGAATATATTATGTTTGGGGCATGAATGTTTCATAAAAATCATATGTGTGAATGCAAACATATATAAATTTACAAATTTCGACTAAATATACATATGTTGTGATATTTTATTCAAAGCGACAGAGAGTATAGAGAAAGAAATAGAGATGGAAACCGGGAGAGTTGACAAAAGATATCAACATAACACAGCGAAAGAATCAAAAGTCAATCATTTCTGTGAAACCGCTTGTATGTTGTTTCGGAAAACTGTTTTATGATCAGGCCAAAAATTTGATATGCTTAAGTCTAAATATTATTTAATTTGAATAAAGAGAATAGACATTCGGAACCAAGAGAATAGACATTTGAAAAACAAACAGCATATGTTTTCGCCTTGAGAGCAGCATTTTATGTATGTGTGGACATGTGTTTTGTTTATCATTTTGGCATTATCGGCACAATTTTTCGTTAAAAGAAATCAGGAGTCTTCATAAAAATAACGAAAGGGCACTATACTCTTTTTAGAGTTGGGACAGCAATATGAAATAAGGAGGGAATAGTGAAAAATTACACAGTAAAATGTATAAAAACAAGGTTTAGTTCCTCCTTATTAATAAGTAGTCCACGAGGAGTTGACGGACACCTTCAAATATAAAAGCGGGCATTAAGTTCGAGTTTTGCAGCTAAAACGATTTAAAAAGTTTATTTTCCTTAAATTAACTATTAGAGAAAAGTAAAAGGCATTGTAGACCGATGGTGTTAAATGCTAGTAAAAAAACTGTTCACGCCTAAATAAATGTATGTTTATATTATAAAATTATTTATGTATGTGTATACTCGACTCCACGTTCTTCTTTTGTTAGAGTTTTTGAATTCCTTCCAACAGTTTTTGTTACAAAATTGTTATTTTCGCAATTAAGAATAATATTTTATCCAAAAATCAGTCAATTTCGTTTATGTCAAGCACTGTTACTGACTATAAATCTTTAATAACCCACATTTCGAAGTTTCATTATAAAAATTTAATATAGTATAAATATAAATGTGTGAATTAAAAAAAAATAGTGTTCGGTCGGAGCAGGGATTGAACCCACGACCCTTTGCATGCAAGGCAGACATGCTAACCGCTGCTCCACGTGGCAAACAAATGTATGTTTCTGTTAAATAATGTTATGTTTGCATGGGCTCGTGGGCACTATAAACCATGCTATATAAATGTAACTTATAACGATAATTATCTACTGGTGACTATAATAGCTACGTAGCCCAGTGGATAGTGTGTTGGCTTACAAACTGTATGGTCCTCGGTTCGATTCTCCGTGCAGGCGAAAGGTAAAATTTAAAAAAAAATTTATAAAAGTGAATAATTTCTTCAACATTATTTGTAGCACAGAAAAAGGTGCCAAGAACAAAAATATTTCGTGAAAGTGATAATTACGAGTATGTTAGGGAATGAGCACAATCGTCTTTGGGAAAAAGTTTTCCAAGATGCTTCCAAACATATAATATGTTCACGTAAAACAAACATATTAATGTTTCGGCAGTATCCAATAATGTATGTGCTTCCTGCAAAATTTGTTTGGAACATATGTTAAAGCGATTTTTTTGAGGGTGCACCATGATTCGGACCATGGCGGGGAGGAGGCAAAGGGACGTACCCAGCTACAGAGAATATACGGATATACTACCGGATATACTACATTATACAACTAAAATACTAGCATATCAAACAAAAAAATGTAGTAGTTATCCAAATATACTAAAATTCTGGCCTTTATCACATCAATACTTAAGTTAGCGTCTTTGTATTTCATATCTTTCTTATATAGCAAATAAAGATCTTTAAAATTAATTAATTACAATACATTTCATATTTATTTCCTTTTGGAAAATTTACAAATTTTCTACTTTCCTCTCCTTCAAAAAAGTGATACGATGCCACCAACAAAATTATTTCCTATCAAACAAAATTTTAGAACATTCTTTACTAAATTGTTTTCACCATTAGGTTATCTCTTCTCAGTAATACTAGTGAAATTTGTTAATCTTCAAACTTCTCTGAATCAATTACTGAGCAATTTTTTGGGAGAATTAAAATTTAATAATGGACAAAATCGAAAATACCCTTTCGATAAATCCAAAAGATGTGACACCGTCAGATTCGACTTTTTTGCAATTTGGTCTAATCGAATGCTGTTTTTGAAATTGTCTGGAATTGATAATTAAAACCTTTTTTATGACATCAACCTTGATATGGCGACTCCAAGGATCCATATTTTTAAGGAATGATAAACATTTCCTCATATCTGAGGAACATAGTGCATTGGTATAAAATAAGGATAATAACATTGGATTTATTCAATGTTCATTCATTTAAGTCACTATTAACAGCACATGCAACACTGGATTTGAGGGCAAACGTAGCACTCTCGTTTGTCGGCAGTGCTGAAAATGCCCTGAATTTGCCATTTTCACAACAGAATGTAAACCTTTTCGAACTGCTGCCTGTTTTTTACAAAAGGACCTAGGTTAGATTAGGTTATGTACACACAGAGAAGAGATTGGTTGGAATTCGGTTGTAGCTAGGAACATTCTATATTTAGAAATATATATAAGTTGTTCATATCAATTTTCAGTATTTACATGTATTTGTTCGTACTTATAACCATTTGGTGAGATTTTCAACAAATTTTCTGTCGTGTCACAAGATAAATGGTTGTGGCAACCAAATCTACCTCCTTTTAATAATTTTGATTCAAATTGGTTGATACGACCAACCGTAAAAACATTTCTTAAGTATCAGTTAGTAGCCACCATTTTCATATAGTAGTTACAGCCGAATGATATTTCAAATACTTTTTAAATGTCATTTGATGATATTAAAATTAATTGAAGAAGAAAAATGTTCATATTTAATATCGAAATTTTAAATCGAGGAATGTGGAATCTTCACCATGGATGGGATCGTAACACATAATGAAAGGGATGTTTCCTGTGGACAATAAAAAAACAAAACATTGGTTTGTACTGAAAATATTTTTTTTTAGGTAACTCAAAATAACTCCATGTACCGAATTTCTAGCATGTATGGCAAACAAACATGGAGGAGTGGTTTAACTTGAATACTGCTGGTTCCGGTACTCTCCCAAAGATATCAAATGGTATGCTTCCCGAAGATAAATATAAAGTTTATACATATGTTGTCTCAATAAGATTCTGGACTTAATATGATGTCAAATCTAACCAAAACTAAACTCGGAAATGTTACTTCTAGTCACATCCAATTTGGGTGATTAGTACGCTTTTTTCACTGAAGTTAATACGGGAGAGCGGTGTAAATGAGGAATATATCAAACCCATACCAGTATAAAGTAAATTTGATATATCAATTAATGGTTCTAGATTTACAATTTCAGGAAAATAAAGTACATGTCGATTTCAAATTTTAATCAAATCGGATAAAAATATCGGTTTTCTAGATTCAAGAATTCAAATCGGAAGATCGGCCTTTATTGAGGTTAGACGAAACCGATACACTTCTTATACCACACACACATTTGCGAACCTATAATAACTTAAGATTTCAATTTTCAAGCAAATCGGATAGAAATTGCAATGTCTCGATGATAAAGAACGAAAAATATGGGCCGATATAGCCCATTTTCAAACTTGACCTACCTGCAGACAAAAGAATTTCAACACGATAACTTCATTATTGAAGGCTGTAGCGTAATTACAAGACATTTGATCAAATACATTGTTTTTGGATTTATACTATATATATTTAAGTAAAATAAAATAAAATATTTAATTGAGAAGAAATTGGTCTTTAATTTGGTCATGAGCACTATTAAGTTCGGGCAGCACAACCGAATGATGAAGGTAGCAACAACAAATTGTGTGGAATCTAATGCGATGTTCATGCAATATTGAATATAGGTTAGGTTAAAGTGGCAGCCCGATTAAGTTGCAGGCTCTTTTAGACTATTCAGTCCATTGTGATAATATTGAATGTATGTTGGGCCTACTAATGCCTAAGATTGTCTCAATAGATCACATGACGAGCTTGAAATGTCAGTTGGTGCACAGCTTCAATGGTTTCCGAAACAACAACCGATTTTGAACGGCCTTCAGGAAATTACTGTAGTGAACTACGACCTCAGTTGACAAGAGACCTCTTTCTTATAGTCGTATCCGAACAGCGTTTCACATTACACAGAAACCAATTAAAAGAAGGTTTGATACTCTCGGAAATATCACCAGCATTACTTTATGACATTACGTATAAGAAATAGGAAAAGTCTTTAACCACAATTTTTTTTTGATAGAGGAAAGTGACTAGCAGACTCTCCGTCAAAATAATCAATAACCATATTGGAAAAGCAGTTTAATTTTTCCAATGATGAAATAATATGGACCCTAAAACATGATTTGTTTTAATGAAAATCCCCTTCAACAAAATGCAATTCATCGCTGTTCAATGTGCAACATGAATGAAAATTTAGTCCGAAATTTCTTAGGCCGGAGTGCAGTATTAAAAAAATTTATATTCCAACGTTTCCGAGAAGTCTCACATAGTAAGAATGAACTAATTGATATTTTATCGCTATATACATAAGAATGGAAATACAGCGAAAATTATTGTACGAAATTAAATTTTAGTCTCTTACAATTTTTGTAAAGTAATGAAACGTACACTGATAGAAAATATGTTCCGATGTAAACAAAATGTATTTCAGACAGAATTTTTAAGCACAATATATTTCAATGCAAAAATGTAATGCTCCTAAACTAGATAAAATGTTTGGGACACTTATGTTAATGTGTTAGACTATATAATGTTTGGGAAATAAATTTTCCATTAAAAATGTGTGTGAATGTAAACATATATAAATTTAGAAATTTCGAGTAAACATTGGTATGTTGTGATATTTTATTCAGAGAGCGACTTTAATAACCCACATTTTGAAGTTTCGTAGTTAAAATTGAATGTCGAACATGGTCCGCGGTTCGATTCTCAGTCCAGGCGAAAGGCAAAATTTTAAAATTTATAAAATCGAATACAGTGCTCTTGCAGTTTCGTGAACTAATTAAAACCAAGGGAGATCACGAACTTCAACGAATTTCAGAACAAAACATATCCATATTCGTGAGTTTTACACGTGATAGTTTTTTGGTTTTGTTATTAATAGTATTAAAAACTTAATTTAATTTTATGAAAAATTTAAAAAAGAGACCGGAAAAATATCAGCGGGTATGGAATTATAAAACAAATTCACGAAAAAATCAAAGTAGACCACTAAAACATTCCGTAGGTGTACGTAAAATTTCATGATTTTCAGCGTTACGGAGTAGTTATTGTAAGAAAAAGCGTGTTCACGTTATCGCTATTGCACAATAATTTCTTCTACATTGTTGGTATTATAGAAAAAGTGCTAAGAACTAAACAACTCGTACAAGTGAGAATGATGTTTAGCACAATCTTCTTTGGGAGAAAATGCTTCCATTTTTAGTCTCAAAATGCTTTCAAACGTATAATATGTTCACATAAAACAAACAAAATAATGTCTCGGCAATATTCAAGAATATATCAGCTTCCTGCAAAATATGTTTGGGACATATGTTAGAGAAGCGATTGTTTTGAGGATGTATAAAAGGACTGACGACCACATTTATTTTACGAAACATTCTTCATTAACTATTCTTCGTGAATTCTTCATTAAAACAACGAAATTTTCGTAAATTTTACGAATAACATTTTACGAATATACAATACTTCTACGAAATATTATATATTAACTTTGCTTCGTAAAAGGTTCGTACTTCATAAAAAGTACGAAATTTTTTGCTTTGAATGTAAACCTTTTCGAACTGCTGCCTGTTTTTTACAAAAGGACCTAGGTTAGATTAGGTTATGTACACACAGAGAAGAGATTGGTTGGAATTCGGTTGTAGCTAGGAACATTCTATATTTAGAAATATATATAAGTTGTTCATATCAATTTTCAGTATTTACATGTATTTGTTCGTACTTATAACCATTTGGTGAGATTTTCAACAAATTTTCTGTCGTGTCACAAGATAAATGGTTGTGGCAACCAAATCTACCTCCTTTTAATAATTTTGATTCAAATTGGTTGATACGACCAACCGTAAAAACATTTCTTAAGTATCAGTTAGTAGCCACCATTTTCATATAGTAGTTACAGCCGAATGATATTTCAAATACTTTTTAAATGTCATTTGATGATATTAAAATTAATTGAAGAAGAAAAATGTTCATATTTAATATCGAAATTTTAAATCGAGGAATGTGGAATCTTCACCATGGATGGGATCGTAACACATAATGAAAGGGATGTTTCCTGTGGACAATAAAAAAACAAAACATTGGTTTGTACTGAAAATATTTTTTTTTAGGTAACTCAAAATAACTCCATGTACCGAATTTCTAGCATGTATGGCAAACAAACATGGAGGAGTGGTTTAACTTGAATACTGCTGGTTCCGGTACTCTCCCAAAGATATCAAATGGTATGCTTCCCGAAGATAAATATAAAGTTTATACATATGTTGTCTCAATAAGATTCTGGACTTAATATGATGTCAAATCTAACCAAAACTAAACTCGGAAATGTTACTTCTAGTCACATCCAATTTGGGTGATTAGTACGCTTTTTTCACTGAAGTTAATACGGGAGAGCGGTGTAAATGAGGAATATATCAAACCCATACCAGTATAAAGTAAATTTGATATATCAATTAATGGTTCTAGATTTACAATTTCAGGAAAATAAAGTACATGTCGATTTCAAATTTTAATCAAATCGGATAAAAATATCGGTTTTCTAGATTCAAGAATTCAAATCGGAAGATCGGCCTTTATTGAGGTTAGACGAAACCGATACACTTCTTATACCACACACACATTTGCGAACCTATAATAACTTAAGATTTCAATTTTCAAGCAAATCGGATAGAAATTGCAATGTCTCGATGATAAAGAACGAAAAATATGGGCCGATATAGCCCATTTTCAAACTTGACCTACCTGCAGACAAAAGAATTTCAACACGATAACTTCATTATTGAAGGCTGTAGCGTAATTACAAGACATTTGATCAAATACATTGTTTTTGGATTTATACTATATATATTTAAGTAAAATAAAATAAAATATTTAATTGAGAAGAAATTGGTCTTTAATTTGGTCATGAGCACTATTAAGTTCGGGCAGCACAACCGAATGATGAAGGTAGCAACAACAAATTGTGTGGAATCTAATGCGATGTTCATGCAATATTGAATATAGGTTAGGTTAAAGTGGCAGCCCGATTAAGTTGCAGGCTCTTTTAGACTATTCAGTCCATTGTGATAATATTGAATGTATGTTGGGCCTACTAATGCCTAAGATTGTCTCAATAGATCACATGACGAGCTTGAAATGTCAGTTGGTGCACAGCTTCAATGGTTTCCGAAACAACAACCGATTTTGAACGGCCTTCAGGAAATTACTGTAGTGAACTACGACCTCAGTTGACAAGAGACCTCTTTCTTATAGTCGTATCCGAACAGCGTTTCACATTACACAGAAACCAATTAAAAGAAGGTTTGATACTCTCGGAAATATCACCAGCATTACTTTATGACATTACGTATAAGAAATAGGAAAAGTCTTTAACCACAATTTTTTTTTGATAGAGGAAAGTGACTAGCAGACTCTCCGTCAAAATAATCAATAACCATATTGGAAAAGCAGTTTAATTTTTCCAATGATGAAATAATATGGACCCTAAAACATGATTTGTTTTAATGAAAATCCCCTTCAACAAAATGCAATTCATCGCTGTTCAATGTGCAACATGAATGAAAATTTAGTCCGAAATTTCTTAGGCCGGAGTGCAGTATTAAAAAAATTTATATTCCAACGTTTCCGAGAAGTCTCACATAGTAAGAATGAACTAATTGATATTTTATCGCTATATACATAAGAATGGAAATACAGCGAAAATTATTGTACGAAATTAAATTTTAGTCTCTTACAATTTTTGTAAAGTAATGAAACGTACACTGATAGAAAATATGTTCCGATGTAAACAAAATGTATTTCAGACAGAATTTTTAAGCACAATATATTTCAATGCAAAAATGTAATGCTCCTAAACTAGATAAAATGTTTGGGACACTTATGTTAATGTGTTAGACTATATAATGTTTGGGAAATAAATTTTCCATTAAAAATGTGTGTGAATGTAAACATATATAAATTTAGAAATTTCGAGTAAACATTGGTATGTTGTGATATTTTATTCAGAGAGCGACTTTAATAACCCACATTTTGAAGTTTCGTAGTTAAAATTGAATGTCGAACATGGTCCGCGGTTCGATTCTCAGTCCAGGCGAAAGGCAAAATTTTAAAATTTATAAAATCGAATACAGTGCTCTTGCAGTTTCGTGAACTAATTAAAACCAAGGGAGATCACGAACTTCAACGAATTTCAGAACAAAACATATCCATATTCGTGAGTTTTACACGTGATAGTTTTTTGGTTTTGTTATTAATAGTATTAAAAACTTAATTTAATTTTATGAAAAATTTAAAAAAGAGACCGGAAAAATATCAGCGGGTATGGAATTATAAAACAAATTCACGAAAAAATCAAAGTAGACCACTAAAACATTCCGTAGGTGTACGTAAAATTTCATGATTTTCAGCGTTACGGAGTAGTTATTGTAAGAAAAAGCGTGTTCACGTTATCGCTATTGCACAATAATTTCTTCTACATTGTTGGTATTATAGAAAAAGTGCTAAGAACTAAACAACTCGTACAAGTGAGAATGATGTTTAGCACAATCTTCTTTGGGAGAAAATGCTTCCATTTTTAGTCTCAAAATGCTTTCAAACGTATAATATGTTCACATAAAACAAACAAAATAATGTCTCGGCAATATTCAAGAATATATCAGCTTCCTGCAAAATATGTTTGGGACATATGTTAGAGAAGCGATTGTTTTGAGGATGTATAAAAGGACTGACGACCACATTTATTTTACGAAACATTCTTCATTAACTATTCTTCGTGAATTCTTCATTAAAACAACGAAATTTTCGTAAATTTTACGAATAACATTTTACGAATATACAATACTTCTACGAAATATTATATATTAACTTTGCTTCGTAAAAGGTTCGTACTTCATAAAAAGTACGAAATTTTTTGCTTTGAAATAACGATTTTCGTTCGCGTCATAAAATTGTCTTTGATAATGTGTTTGAGCTTATTCCTTTATTCATTTTTTAATGAATGGCTATGCTAATTCTTATTTGGGTGACAGCATGCAATGAATAAAAGTGAAGCATCCAAACTAAAAATTTTCAAACACTTAAGATATAAAGTAGTGATTACATTTTTCAAGCTTGTTACTATTACCTAATTCATTTTGTGCTATAAACTTTTTTTAAAAGTTCGAAAATGTTTCATAAAATGCACAAAACTGTTTCATAAAAAGTACAAATTTTTTCATAAAAAGTACGAAAGTTTTTCATAAAAAGTACGAAACTGTATCATAAAAAGTACGAAACTGTTCCATACAAAGTACGGAAATGTTTCATAAAAAGTACGAAAGTTTTACATACAACTATGAAGAACAAAATTTGTTAAAAGAACGTAACATTTCGTTCTTTTAATGAAACATTTCTTTCGTTGTAAAATAATGACATCATATTAATATATTTCTTATTATCTATCTTATTTAACACATATGTTGAATTGTTAAAATCAACAAAAAGTCTTTGACAAAACAAAAAATTACTGCTGGTTTTCAAAATAATGTATTTTTTATATATATTTTTATAACAATATCTTCATTTAATAGTAGGAAACGGGAAAAAATATTTTTTTCAAAATTTTAGTTTCGCAATTTATTCTAATTCGTCAAATTCATAGCAATTAATCTATAAAGGAACTTATATTTTCGTTTATGGATTATTAACTTCAAAGTACAAAACTTTAAACCAAAGATGCTAAATCCTCAAAATAAGTCTTAGCCTATATTTGAAGCATTTTTATCTTAAATCTAAAAATTCAATATTTCAGTTACTTTAAGGACGAATTCTTTAAAACAAAAATGTGTTTCTGTACTTTAAGGAAAATTTGCTTTAGTTCAATGATATACGACTTTAACGGAGGGACGCAGATTTTCAAAATCTGTGCCCTAAATTTAATAAAAAGAATTTTTAGAGAAAATTTTAAATTTTATTTTAATTAAAATTTCATTATTTTAAAGAAATTTATCTTAATATTGTATAAACTGCGCATCATAAAATTAAGTTTGCGTAATCTTTAATATCACGTAAATATTTTTTCAGTGTATGAATGCTCTTGGCCGACGAGGTTGAAATACGGATTTATAATTTCTTTCGCTATTTATTGATTTGTGTTTAATAATATCACTTAATTTTTGTGAAAAGTGGAATAGTTGGATTTTTTATTTTACTTTGCATGCGTCAACGCCCTATTCGCACAAAACTCCTCCAAGTGCATTGAACTTTGCAACCACCATAAATTGTCATGGATGCAAGAAAATGGTGCTACAAGTAGGCAGTTTCAAATGTTGTGCAAAACATAAAAGCGCAAGAAGTTCACATGCAATAAAGCATGTGAGCTGATATAGAAATATACGAAAAAATGAGAGAACAAATGATTCGAGTAGATTATTCAATTTATATGGGCGATTTCATGCGTCTGTGCTAAAGTGGATAGAGAAATAAGAGATGTATTACGTCAAAATACGATTATGGTTAACATAACATCATACGGATTTTTTCGATTTGTTAGTCTTACAAGACTTTACAATTGACCTGGCTGACTTTTGTACAATGTTTAATGAAATAAGTTTCGTGGGCTTTCATTTAATATTAACATCCCAGCAAAAAAAAATTGGAAGTTGTTCCACAAACATTTCTTTTAAAGCCCATCCCAGAATCTCCCATCGAGTTTTCTCAAATTCCGATGCAGTCCTTTTGGACAAGTCCACAAACATTTATTCTAAAGCGGATCGTGGGATCCCCCAATAATTTTTTCCACTTCCGATGCAGTCCTTTTGGACAAGTGCACAAACATTTCTTCTAAAGCGCATCTTGGGATCCCCCAATGATTTTTTTCTACTTTCGATGCAGTCCTTGTGGACATGTATTAGAAAGAACGCAATCAGGCTTTTTTAAGTGCAAATTTTGTACAGTTAAATTTTACAAAAAATAGAAAACTAATAAAAAAATAAAGAATAGAAATTAATAAAAAAAAGTAAAAAAATAATAAAAAAATAAATTTCATCCCCGCTGGGATTTGAACCTGTGCCGTTTGACTTTTTCGCTTCCATGGAAGTTCTTTTGAGAAGGTTTTGCAAATTACGAGAATTTTTTTTTTAGAATGTTATTCCTTGGTGTCGTATTACGATCATATCACAAACATTTTAATTGACCTTTCGACGCTTTACGTTTAATGGCGTTTGTGGCTGAGTGTGCTAAGGCGTTCTGTTATGGTGCCAGCAAACCCAGGTTCAACCCCTGGTCGGAGCGAAAAAGTTTTTCAAATTGTAAAAATTAGATAATAGGAAAATAATTGTGTAATAATAAAACATATGGATGAAAAAAAGTGAAATTGGTTGAAAACAATTTTTTTTTTCGCTTTTTAAATTTCTTCATTCAAATTAACTTCCAGGGCACAACTTCTAAAGCAATGCAAAGGATCCAAAAAGGGAGATGATCCAAGTTTGCACTACATCCGGATCACAGATTGGGGATCCAAACTACTTTTTTGGAAGCTCTTTTTTTGCTGGGATATTCTATTAAACAAAATCGTTTTATTTGGCACCGTGTCATGGGTTCAAACCTTTATTCAACCGTCGAACTGAACGGACGTGTTTTCTAATAGCGGAGTATTTCATCGTAATAAGTACTTATTACGAATTTCACGTGTGGTGGAAATAATAAACCACCATGCAGCGAAATTCAAAGTCATCCACTGGGTTGCTAACTTCAGGGCCCAGTGGACGGGTAACGACTGAAGTTATAAATTTGGGCAGCGACCAAGAGTCAGGCCCAATTAGTCGACCTGTAGACGGGTCGACTGGCGGTGACACTTTGGCAAGTCGAACCTTTTCTAAGGTGACGACATCAAAAGGAGGCAATCCCTCTCGAAAGAGATTCAAGGAACGAAGAAATGCTTTGTTTATCCTAAAGAAATTAGGATCAGTCGACCCAAACACGTTGTCGGCTAAGGAAAGCGATTCCTTAAAATGGGCTCAAGGAATTCTTGAAGCTGGAAAAAGGGAACGATCACCGCATGAGCTACCATCCTCTAAACGGGATCAAAGATCGTTTGCCTCAGTTGCAAAAGACAGCCTTGTGATGGCTATTATTAATAAAGGAGCATTGGACGGTATGATTCCAAGGGAAAAATGGGGGGAAATTGAGAACGCGATGTCTGGTGTCTACTCAGAGGTGCGAAAAAAGTTTCCCGGACCAAGTCCTCGACAGCAAGATGCTGGATGGTATCAAGGACGATATAAGTTAATAGCTTTTGCAGACCAGAGGTCTATGGATTGCTTTAAAGCTGCATTGATGCTAATTGGTGAAGTTTGGGAAGGAGCCGCTTTGGAGTTAGTCGATAAAAAAGACATACCGGCTAAACCTAGAGCACATGCATGGATACCGGCAAACCCTCCTGATCCTGAGTCAATATTAGAGAGACTAAAATAATGTAACCCAGATCTTCCAACCGCCGATTGGAAGGTTGGTCGTTTGGATGAGGTGGATGGACCAAGACGACATGCGGTGTTTATATTAAACATAGAGTCGCTGCCACATCTAGCCCAGACCCAAGGACGCGTAAGTTATGGCTTTCATGATATTCATATGAAGGTATACAAAAGCGATCAGCCAAAGGATACCGAAACGGACAAGCCTCCGGTAGAGTCAGCAGTGAAAAAATCTCCTAGCGAAGCCGAAGGAGACATAAAACCTGCAGACTATGGCGAAAATCATATGCGGGAAGTTTCTACAGGCTCAAGCCTCACCAAAGCTGAACCGCGGATTGTTGCGAGAGTTACCGAGATCTGTGAAGAGGAAGCCCTTAATGACTCAATTGAAGCGGCTGATGTGACGGTGGTTGAAAATTTGGATGGTTCTACGGTTCCTCCAGATAAATCTTCACCATTGTAAGGCCGCTTGTGCTGCCTTAAAAGTTCTCCTGATGAAAGGAGACATAGATATAGTTCTTATTCAAGAACCATACATATATAAGAACAAGATCTGTGAATTAAGCACTCCGGGTTTCAAACTTTTGCATAATACCGGTAACGATATAAATCGAGCATGTATAATTGCTAAAAACGAACTAAACTTGTTTCTGCTTCCTTCATTGAGCAATGCAGACACTGTCGTAGCCAGTTTAGAGATATCCACATGCAAATATTGGGTATCTTCGGTCTACATGGGACATGATAGGGATATGCCACCCTGTGCCGTTAAGACCTTAGTTGAGGAGTCACTAAAAACAAAGACAAAACTCATTATGGGATGCGATGCAAATGCACATCATAGTATTTGGGGAAGTAGTGATACTAATGCAAGGGGAGAGTCGCTAATAGAGTTTATTTTGCGTACTAACCTGGTAGTTTGCAATAAGGGAGATGCACCAACCTTCGTCACCAGGAACAGACAAGAGGTTTTGGACGTAACGTTGACCTCTCCGGAACTGAATGATAAGATATCTGAGTGGCAAGTTTTGAGGGAACATAGCTTCTCAGATCATCGCTACATCAGTTTCAGATTGGCTGTTCCTACTTCAAAGACCATATTTCCGCCAAATGTTAGGAAAGCTGATTGGAATAGGTATAGGGAATCGTTCAATTTGATGATACCGGAAGTGCCGGAGACAAATATGAGCACTGTGCAAGATATCGAACACGCAGTGGAGCGGATTACTAAGGCCTTCAACATTTCACTGAAAGCTGCATGCCCTAGAGGAAAGCCAAGGGGCCGCCATGGTGGACTACGGAGTTAAGTAATATGAGGAAATCCTGCAGGAAGCTCTTTAACAAAGCAAAGTCCACAAGAGCTCCGGAGGATTGGGACACTTACAAGATGAATCTGAGAGAATATAAACGAGAACTGAGAAGGTCTCAACAAAACTCTTGGGATGATTACTGTAGCAGTATTGAGAATACGTCAGAGGCTTCCAGACTACGGAAGGTACTAGCATCCACTAACACCGCTCCAGGTTTCATTAAAACATCGGAGGGAAATTGGACAACGTCCAGTGAGGAGACGTTGGAGGTACTTTTGGACACACACTTCCCTGGAAATCAGACGGTTGAACCATGTTCCGGCGGTGTAACAGAGGCTCGGCGATCATTTCCTATCGAGGAAATTGTGTCGGAATCTAGAATAAAATGGGCTTTAAATAGCTTTGGACCATTCAAATCCCCCGGACCTGATGGAATTACTCCGGCGGAGCTACAGGCAGTGGTTGAAAGAATTATCCCCTGGTTGACGGTGATATATAAACAATGTGTAAACTTAGCATATATTCCAGAAAAGTGGAGGGAAACAAAAGTCGTCTTCATACCTAAAGCAGGAAAAGCCTCTCACTCGAGTGCGAAGGATTTCCGACCAATCAGCTTATCCTCATTCCTACTTAAGACCCTGGAGAGGATGATAGACATGTATCTTAGAACTAGCGTGGATTCAAGTTTGCTCTCGAAACGACAGCATCCATACTCGAAGGGCAGGTCTACTGAGACCGCATTGCATGAACTGGTCAGCTTTATTGAAAGCTCACTATCTGTCAAAGAATACACAATCGTGGTGTTTCTAGACATCGAAGGGGCGTTCAATAATGTCCATCCGAGCTCGATATTAAATGGACTGACAACTCTGAATGTTGATCCAGGTATACTTAGGCTGTTAGACGAACTTCTAATAAAGAGACGTATTTCAGCCACACTAGGGCAAGCAAACATACAAAGGTATGTGAACAGAGGCACTCCCCAAGGAGGAGTTCTATCACCTCTTCTTTGGAATGTTGCTATAAACAACCTTCTGGTTTCTCTAGAAAAAGAAAGGATAAAAGTGGTGGCATACGCAGATGATGTGGCGCTAGCAGTCAGGGGAAAATTCCCATCCACAATCAGAGATATTATACAGAGAGCTCTCCGGATGACTGAGAAATGGGCGAAAGATAATGGTCTTGGTGTAAATCCAGCAAAGACAGAAATAGTCATGTACTGCAAAGATCGCAAAACTCCCACGGTTAGGCCCATTTCCTTAGGGTGTACTGAAATTCCCTTTGGTGAGTGTGCAAAATACCTTGGCGTTATTTTGGACAGGAAGCTGAATTTTAGGCTTAATATTGAAGAGAGGGCGAGAAAAGCCACGGTAGCTTTGTACTCGTGCAAAAAGGCAATAGGGAAAAAGTGGGGACTAAGACCAAAAATTGTGCATTGGCTATACACGGCAGTGGTTAGACCTATAATGCTATATGGTGTTGTAGTCTGGTGGCCGGCACTTCAGAAACCGACTTGTTTAGATAAAGTTCAGCGTATGGCGAGCTTATGTATCTCAGGCGCATTTAGTAAGACAGGAACAGACTCCCTTAATGTCATGCTACATCTATTACCTTTAGACATTTTGGCCAAACAGTCAGCTGCAACAACGGCTGTGCGGTTGCGCGAGCTATCGCTGTGGTCGGAAAAAATGTACGGTCATAGTTCGGTCCTCAAAGTAATGCCAGATGTGCCTAACGTAGTGGATTACACCCTGGCAAAACCACTTTTCGACAAAAAGTTTGAAACTCTAATTCCCAACAGTGAGGCGTGGTGTACACAGACCCCGGGGAATAAAAGATATATAGATTTCTATACTGATGGCTCCAAATTGAATGGACAAGTGGGGTTCGGAGTATATTCTAAAGATCTGGAAATTCGAATAGCGAAAAGATTACCTAATCACTGTAGTGTTTTTCAGGCTGAAATATTGGCAATAAGAGAGGTGGTGAATTGGCTGAGAAGTAATGTTCCAACAAATATTGGCATTAATATATACTCAGACAGTCAACCTGCAATAAAATCCTTGGACTCTGTGTTCCTTAACTCAAAAACGGCCATAGACTGCCGCAAATCTCTCAACGAGATGGCTGAGCAGTAAAATATTCACCTAATATGGGTGCCTGGTCATAGGAACATACCGGGGAACTGTGAAGCAGATGTGTTAGCAAGGCTAGGAACTACCTTACATATTCCAGGGGAACTAGAATCTGTTGGTATGCCTCTGGCCACCTGCAAGCTCTTACTGCGTGAGAAGGCTGTTATGATGGCCAATATTCGATGGGAAAATTGCAAGGGTTGTAACGACACCAAGCAAATATGGCCCCATTTAAACTTAAACCGCACACTAGATATGCTAGTGTTCTCAAGGCGTCAGATAGCACTCCTAATATCTGCTATAACGGGTCGCTGCCTGATAGGCGAATTTGCAAAAACTATAGGTGCGAAGTATAATGACTATTGTATAAGCTGTCATGACGTGGAGGAAAAGGAATCAATTAAACACCTCTTGTGTGAGTGTCCTGCTTTTTGTGTAAGGCGTAAGCGAATTTTAGGAGCATATAGCTTTAGATTACTGGCTGACCTGGAAAACGTTAACTTAAGCAGTTTGTTAATGTTTTTGGAGCAATCTGGTTGGTTCCACAAAAGTAAATAATAGAGAAGGTTCAGTGGTTAAGACTAGAAGTGCCCATATGTAATAGGCACTTTTAGTTAAATGTGGTATCACAATGGACTGAATAGTCTAAGTGAGCCTGAAATTTAATCGGGCTGCCACTTTAACCTAACCTAACCATGGGTTCAAACCTAGTTTGAACCAACCAACAAAATTTTTTCAGCGGTGGACTATCCCTGGCGACTTTTCTGAGTGTTTCAAAGCTCTCTCTGTGGTTTCACCGCAATGTAGAACGCGGTTCTGACTATGAAAACGAGGTCCCTTGTTATTGAGCTAAATATAGAATCGGGCAGCACTTAATGATAAGAGAGAAGTTCACCACTGTGGTATTACAATGGGCTGAATATGATTTTTATATGAAAAACTTCTTTTGCCCATATCTCCTTAAATATGCGTCCCGGAATATGTCTAAGCCCGGCTGTCACTATACCTAACATGAACTGATTATTATAATTTGTAAAAATACATTTTCCTGAATTTGAAATTAATTTATATATTTAGGGATATATTTTACTTTTACTGCTCAAGTAACAGCTGATTGTGATAGCGAAAGACAGTGATGGTAAATTGACTTTTTTAGTTATTGATGAGATTAAATGAAATGTCTGACAGAAAAATGTGCAATTAAAACATATGAAAATCCAAAACCAAACCTATTTTTGAAAAAGATTTCATTTCAAACCATTTCTTTTCTAGAAAATGGGAAAAATTAGAATATATACATAATATAGCAATTGAAATTCCGGAATTTTTAGCAAACTTTGAGAAAGATTCGGGACACTTCCTGGGGACGAAATTCCGGGACAAATCCCGGCCATCTGGAAAGCCTAATTACGGAAGTGCTATATTTAATTAGTTTTAAAGTTTATGACATTTTTGTTGGGTAATGCAATTTCGTAAAAAATAGATCAATTATATTCATTATTGGCATTTTTCTCCTCTACGAAATGCTAGTGATATGATTCATTGTTTCAAAGCTACTCTAACTTGTTTAATACGCAGTATAAAAAGAAGCTGGCAACATAGGTCAGAGTTAGTGGATGCTAGTACCTTCCGTAGTCTGGAAGCCTCGGACGTATTTTCAATACTGCTGCAGTAATCATTCCAAGAGCTATGCTGAGCCTTTTTCAGTTCTCGCTTGTATTCTTTCAGATTCTTCTTGTAAGCGTCCCAATCCTCAGGAGCTCTGGTGGACTTTGCTTTGTCAAAGAGCTTCCTGCATGATTTCCTCATATTAGTTAAATCCGTAGACCACCATGGTGGTCGATTTTTTCCCCTTGGCTTCCCTCTAGGGCATGCAGCTTCCAGTGAGATGTTGAAGGCCTTAGTAATCATCACCACTGCGGGTTCGATATCTTGCACAGTGCTCATATTTGGCTCTGGTATTTCCGGTATCATCAAATTGAACGATTCGCTATACCTATTCCAATCAGCTTTCCTAACATTTGGCGGAAATATGGTCTTGGTGGTATGAACATCTAATTTGAAACTGATGTAGCGATGATCTGAGAAGTTATATTCACTTAAAACCTGCCAATCAGATATCATTTCATTCAGTTCTTGCCAAGGTGACGTCCAAAACCTCTTGCCTGTTTTTAGTGACAAAGGTTGGGGCTACCAAATTAGTACGCAAAATGAACTCTAGGAGTTACTCTCCTCTTGCATTAATGTCACCAATTCCCCATACACTCCTTTCATCAGGAGAACTTTTAAGGCAGCACATGCAGCCTTACAATGGTGACGATTTATCTGGAGGATTTTCAACAACCGTCACATCAGCCGTTTCAAGAATGTCCTCTTCAAAGATCTCGGTGACTCTCGCAATAACCATAGGTTCAACTTTGGTGAGTTTTGAGGCTGTAGAAACCTCCTCTCGCATACGGTGTCTATCCATGTCTACATCTTTGGTATCTCCCTCGACTTCGCAAGAGGATCCGCTTATTTCTGATTCTCTATGTCAAAAAATGATTACGGAATATTTTTACTGAAATTTTTCGTTTTGTACTAACATTAATATCCAATTTATGACATCATTCTAAGCTCCTAACAATATGCTATAAATTTGTAAAGTTCTTTTAAAAATTCTAATTTTTACAGAATATTTTTATTGAACTATCACATTTTTAAAATATTTCTTTTTTATTCGTATAAATTCTTAATACCTTATACACTAAAAAGGGAGGAACTAGTGAGGAATCACGCCATCTTTTTTAAGAATAGACACAATAAAGATGGATCTCTATTCGTTTTGCCTCCACAATTCGCTGTGTTGTCAATCTTTAGTTATTCCTTAACAAAAACCTAATAACAAGTGATCACTCGTGCCATGTAATTTGTTTTCTTAAAAGTGCTGCTGTTTTTGCGAAAAATATCAAAGGAAAATATTAAGAGAATATAGTTTAAAAATCATGCTAAACCTCTATTTCTTATCCCTAAAAATATCACAATGGACTGAATAGTCAAAATGATCCAACCTAACCTACCCCTAAAATTATGCAATGTTTTTTTTTTCAATAATTCTTATATTTTATTAGATATAGTTTAACTTTCTTTCTTTAACAGAAAATAACCAATAATAGGTTATAACTAAAATAATTCTGAGTATGAAGTTTTTTTTTAATTTATTTTTTTATTTTTAGCTATATCAGGGTAATAAGTTAGTTACTGAGCAAAAGTGACAGTCGGGAAAATGCAATATACCATGGTGGTATATTGATCTCATTAGAAACAAATTTTTCACAATTGCGATCCGCTCGAATTAATTTCAATTCCTATATTTAACAACATAAGTAAAATTTTAAAATTTTTGAAAGACACATCATTGTATAATTATCTATAAAATAAAGAATATTATCTATAATTATAAAGAATAAATGTAATAAATACACCTTGTGAGCTTAAGACCTTAGTTGTCATGCCATTAAGCCATTATCAATTTCAATTGTAACTTAATAATGAATAAATAAATAAATAAAAAAATTAAAAAAGTTTCATATTCAATTCGAAATTGAATCAATAAAATATTTAATAGAATATTTTTTAAAACTCAATTAAGACTTCAATTGGAAAAATTGTTGTGAATTTTTTTTATCGAATCGTCAAGCAGAGGAAGGTTTGCAGGTAGCCACGCATGTGCTCTTGGTCTAGCCGGTATGTCTTTCTTCTCGATTAACTCTAGAGCAGCTCATTTCTAAACTTCACCAATTAGTATCAAAGCAGCTTAAAACATTCTATAGACCCCTGGTCCTCACATGCGACTAGCTTAAATCGTCCTTGATACCAACCAGCCTCTTGGTGTCGAGGATCTGGGCCGGGAAACTTTTCCACCACTTGTGGGTAGACGCCAGACAAAGCATTCTCAATTTCCCCCCATTTTTACTTTGGAACCATATCGTCCAATGCTCCTCTATTAATGATAGCCATCACAAGGCTGTCTTTAGCAACTGACGCGAACGATCTTTGATTCCTTTTGGAGGATGGCAGCTCATCCGGTGATCGTTCCCTTTTTCCAGCTTCACGACTTTCTTGAGACCATTTTAAGGAATCGCTTTGTTTAGCCGACAACTTGCTTGGGTCGACTGATCCTAATTTCTTTAGGATAAACAAAGCATTTCTGCGTTCCTTGAATCTCTTTCGTGAAGGATTACCTGCTTTTGATGTCGTTACCTTAGAAAAGGTTCGACTTGTCAAAGTGTCGCCACCTGTCGACCCGTCTATAGGTCGAATAATTGGGCCTAACTCTTGGTCATTGCCCAAATTTATAACTCCAGTCGATACCCGTCCACTGGGCCCTGAAGTTAGCAACCAAGTGGATGAATTTGAATTTCGCTGCATGGTGGCTTAATATCCCACCACACTTGAAATTCGTAGTAGGTACTTATTACGATGAGTTAGTCCGCTATTAAAAAAACACGTCCGTTCCGTTCAACGGTTGAATGATGACTTAACTTGGTTTTATAACGTTGTAGCTTATTTCCCTATTACAAATTCTATAGAAATGCAGAATTGTGTCTCGATGCGCATGGCGGAGAACCCCATATTGTAGTTTTCTGTTATAACTTTCAATTGTGTGCTCAAACAACAATTGCGCAATCGCAATTGCCTTCAAAATATTAGACAGTTGTGACAAATGCAAAAATCCAAAGGGGTCATAGAACTCAGTTCACTTTAAACAAATTGAAAGCTATGATAAAACTACGGGTGTAATAATATCTACCTAAACACATAAATGATGTAGTTGTTTGTTGGTTCATTTCTAACAATTGAAGTTAAGCTTAAATTAGGACGGAGCAGCAAACTAAACCGGCTAAATTTTAACATATCGGAAATAATTTATTACAATAATTTGCGTTTATTATACTAATAATTGCGAAATATTCATCCAGATATTGCAATTCATGCGGCCATTCAGCTGGGCACAAGGAATTTCAAATTATTTTACGAATAATTATCCGTCCAACGATTACTAATCAATCCAGTGTGTTTTCTATTAAATATATAATTGACTTTTTATGAGGAAAACCTACAAATATTTTACCACTTACTCGAATTCTCGAATTCCCAGCAAAAAAAAATTGGAAATATTTCTAAGACCATGTAACGACTCTCCAATCTGACCCTAACTCCTCTTGACCTCGGCCATAGGTCCCGGCCGTGCTCAATGGAGGGTGCGTTCTTTTGGCAAGGAAGTTAGATCCGATTCCGCTACATACTGAATAAAATATATGGGTAGCATATGTATTCTCCTCCGATTTTATTATTATTATTTTTTTGTTTAATAACGACAGATGCATATGTCTTTTAAAGGAGATAGAAGTCGTGAGTTTAGATATCTAGATGGTAATGATATCTAGTGTTGATCGGAAAACCCTCCCTGCCATGCCGACCATTATCCATTTCGTCAGCCCTTTTATCATTCTATACGGTCACATCTTCAATTTCGAATTAATGGACAAGAAATTTAGTACATGATAATGGTACAATTAATTATTAAGCATAAATGGGTCATGGCTACTACATTAGTAAATTATAAATAGGAAAACAAATTGTAAAAAAAAGTGTAAATTAATACTAAAAACTTGTAGTACTCACAAATATTTAATCCATTCGCTGGGTCGACAAGCGCTTGTTGACAATTACAGCTTCCAAATTTTAAAAATTTATAGGTTAATATAATAAAACTAAATCATATACTATATATAGATGTCCAACTTGGGGTTTCCAAAATTATTTGTTTGATACAGTTGTGTCATCAAGTTGTAAAGATCAAAATTGAAAATTAGGGTCCGAGCAATGTTCTAAATTCAGAGTCCTTAATCTTAGTTAATCATGTTCAAGTATTTAATTTATTTTCTCTTCGGGCGATGAGTTTTTATTATTTTTTCGGGAGATGAGTTTTTATTATTATTATTTTTTTCGACGTAAAAAGGGACTTTGGTTTTGGTCAATTCTGTCTGCAACACATTTTCGTTTTCATTCGAATCGAATTCAAGCTGTGGGATAAAAGTCCCACAGCAAGGTACAAATTAAAATCTTTTAAATTTTGTTCCAGGTTATTGTGTTCCAACAGATTAATATGTTCCCACGGATTACAAAATTCTTGTCAAAAATCAACTTGAATATCCTCTCCTAACACGAGAAAATTATTAATATTTCTACCTAATTTCATTTATTCAAACTTACCGCTTATGTCGAAATGCAATTTTTTCGCAATTTTTCAGATATTAAAAGGAAATTACCTAATTCTTTCTCTCTTTTTTTTTTTCAATGACACCATTTCCTTTCAGTTGAAATTAGAAATGAATAGATTTTTTTTTCTAATGACTTAAAATGAAATTGACTAAAACTACTTCGGTAGTTGAAAAAACTATACTAAAATCTACAATTACGAGAATCAGATACTCACAACCACAACTTTAAAAACACTTCCAAGAAATGTCCTCCAAAGATATTCTTTATTTTAACTACTCACGAAGTTTAATGCAACTTTTAATGCAATTTTTTATAACTCGTTATTTTCATGCTTTAAAGGGTAAGTTTAACTTTTTTTGTTTCAGAGTAAGGAGTGATAAAATGGTACAAATTATTTAAGTTTTGTCGAAAAAATGCTAAATCAATTCTAGAAAAATTGCGAATATATATATATATATATATATATATATATATATATATATATATATATATATATATATATATATATATATATATATATATATATATATATATATATATATATATGTTTTTGTCTCTCTTTGGTAATGATGTGTAAAAGTGCTAAGTCAGCACCTGTTAAAATAAATGTGATAAATCAAATTTTAGGTTGAGTAGGCTTTGCTAAAAAATTTTAATAGCAATTTTTGTGTGCGATTTTGCGGAAAGTTTACTGTTTCTATTGAAAGCATTTATGGTAACTACATTTACAGTTTTTCGAAAATAGGTTTATTTCACAATTTATTAGGTTTTTTGTCTCTCCTGTAAAATTTCAAAAATTTCACCTAGCACTGTTACACATTAAGTTAGGTTAGGTTAAAGTGGCAGCCCGATTAAGATTCAGGCTCACTTAGACTATTCAGTCCATTGTGATAACACATTAAGCTAACGATATATTTCATTTCATGACTGTACTATAGTATAGTGGTGTTATACTAAATTGATTCCTACCATTTCCACGTAGCCTTCGTTCGGGCCTCGCAATGGAACGTATAGTTATTATTATTATTACATTCGAGCAATTATTATTGCACTTGTCAACATACAAATGACAATAAAATTGGTAGCTCGACACTAATTGACAGTTGCTGGTGATACAAATAAGCAAATTTTCTACGTTTGCAAATAAAGGCGATCGCAAAAAGATCAGCCGTTGTCGTCGTTGCAAAGCCATAGACGGCGACAATTTATTACCACTCTTAACTTGGCTAAGAGTGGAGGAGCAGAAAAAGTAAATATTTTGCCGTTGTGGAGCATGCAACAGCCGTTTCCATTTTTCGTTTTTTTTTCCTCCGAAACTCCCGAATGGAGACTGAAGACCTACAGAGAAAAAGTGTTTTGTAAATTTAAGGACCATTGTAACTTCCACATAGTTTAAAAAATTTATTGTAATATAGTTCATTTTTCGTAACGACAACGAAAATTAACTTCGCTAACGGAAAACTTATAAAATTTCAGTAAATGTTTTTTAGTTCACTAACTACGAAATGGGAAGGATTTTTCCTTAATTAAATTTCCAACACTTTAGTTGATGCATGGTTGATTTAATTATAATAATACATAGGCAATATAAAAATCTTACTACGAAATGTGGACAATTTAATAAGAAAAAATTTTGTATGAGGAAAAATGTTTGTAGTAAAAATTAACTTAACCACACTACCGATTCGTATGATGGCTTCCTACGCTTATTCCCCTTTTTATTATAAATTGGAGTATTTTCCTCACATTAAAAATTTTAGATAAAGTAGAATAAAAAGTAGTTAATATAATCCTTGACAGGTGTATTGATTTTTTATATATTCCTCCTAAATTTGAAATATATTTTACCTTACACTGTATATATAATTCCAAATAATCAATGAATGTGCTATTGGAAAATTATTGCATCATGTGAGGGGGTGTGTAGAGACATTTTGTGTATATCTTGTATGATTGTTTGTGTTTGTTATTGCGTGTTTTATGCTGTTGTTGGTTGTTTTGATTCTAGAGACAGTGTGGATGAATTTCTGGAATGCTGCTTGTGTGTTGTTGGTATCTTTTGTGGTAATAGTTGTTTTGCTGCAATAACGAGATCAGAGAGGGATTGTGTGTGGAGTTATTATTTTTCCTACTGCTTTTGCTTTTCTTTACGTCCTTTTTTGACTATTTGTGTCTTCGAGTTTTGTTGCTGCATTCAGTTCTGTTGATGCCACAGTGATGCCATGCGTAGGGAAAAATCCTTTTTTGTAGGGATTTTTTTCCTAAATTACATCTGTAGGGAAAAAAGGACAGATTTTTCATTTTTTCTACAAATGTAGGGAATTTTTCCAATTTCCAGAGTTTACTATATTTTGCAACAAGAAGAGTAATTTTCCTTAATATTCCAAATATTTGAAGATCCAATTCCTAAAGGTGATTACTAAGTTCGAGCTTAGCCGGTAAAACTAAAAAAAATTAGTACGAAAAGTATAAAATTATACTTCTTCGAAGCAAATTTTTATATAACTTGATGGAGAATAGCCCACAGCGCCTTTAGTGGCTAAAATCGAACTTAATACCCACCTTACATACAAAATGGTATACTGGCAAGTGTATTTTATTTCAAATATATCCTGAAAATAATTTCAAAAGTGTCCCATTAGTCCATGAATATGATTTCAATAATGTACTTAATGGATGGATTTTTCAATGTGGTAAGTTTTTCTATAAACGGTATTTCGTCCGTTTTTAATAAAACCAAAATGTCAATTTATTACAAATAATTATTTTCACTAGCAGGTAGATAGGCCAGATAGATATTGGTAATTTTTTTCTTACTGTTTAATGCTGACTAAGCTGATATCCGTATTGGCTCTAAGAAATACTTTTGGAGTTAAACATCAATATGTACGATAATATTTTTCTTATATTTTGTATGACTTTGCAATTTCAGATGCTTATAAGGCAAATCCGCACAACAAAAATTAGCCAAATCGATGAAATTGGACAACAATTCAATGAATATAGCAATTTTGCCAAATATATTTGTCATATGGATAGAAAACATGGAAATTGAAATTAATTACTTTAGTCCTACTAACATAGAATATTACTCTCTTGAAGAAGCAACCGACAAGTAACTGCATCCATCGTAATAAGTACTTATTACGAATTTCACGTGTGGTGGAAAATCAAACCACCATGCAGCGAAATTCAAAGTCATCCACTGGGTTGCTAACTTCAGAGCCTATTGGACGGGCATCGACTGAAGTTGTGAATTTGGGCAGTGACCAAGAGTCAGGCCCAATTAGTCGACCTGTAGACGCGTCGACAGGTGGCGACAGTTTGGCAAGTCGAACCATTTTGAAGGTAACGACATCAAAAGGAGGTAATACCTCACGAAAGAGATTCAAACAACGCAGAAATGCTTTGTTTATCCTAAAGAAATTAGGATCTGTCGGCTAAGCAAAGCGATTCCTTAAAATGGGCTCAAGGAATTCTTGAAGCTGGAAAAAGGGAACGATCACCGGATGAACTGCCATCCTCTAAACGTTTGCCTCAGATGCAAAAGACAGCCTTGTGATGGCTATAATTAATAAAGGAGCATTGGACGGTATGGTTCCAAAGCAAAAATGGGAGAAATTGAGAACGCGATGTCTGGTGTCTACTCAGATGTGCGAAAAAAAGTTTCCCGGACCAACTCCCCGACGGCAAGATGTGGGATGGTATCAAGGACGATATAAGTTAATAGCATTTGCGGACCAGATGTCTATGGATTGCTTTAAAGCTGCTTTGATGCTAATTGGTGAAGTTTGGGAGGAGCCGCTTTGGAGTTAGTCGATAAAAAAGACATACCGGCTAAAACTAGAGCACATGCATGGATACCTGCAAACCCTCCTGATCCTGAGTCGATACTAAACAGATTAAAGGAATCTAACCCAGATCTTCCAACCGCCGATTGGAAGGTTGGTCGTTTGGATTAGGTGGATGGACGGTGTTTATATCGAACATTGAGTCGATGCCACATCTAGCCCAGACCCAAGGACTTGTAAGTTATGGCTTTCATGATATCCATATGAAGGTATACAAAAGCGATCAGCCAAAGGATTCCGAAACGGACAAGCCTCCGGTAGAGTCAGAAGTGAAAAAATCTCCTAGCGAAGCCGAAGGAGACATAAAAACTGCAGACATTGACGAACATCGTATGCGGGAAGTTCCTATAGGCTCAAACATCACCAAAGCTGAACCGCGGATTGTTGCGAGAGTCAACGAGATCTGTGAAGAGGAAGCCCTTGATGACTCAATTGAAGCGGCTGATGTGACGGTGGTTGAAAATTTGGATGGTTCTACGGTTCCTCCAGATAAATCTTCACCATTGTAAGGCCGCTTGTGCTGCCTTAAAAGTTCTCTTGATGAAAGGAGACATAGATATAGTTCTTATTCAAGAACCATACATATATAGGAATAAGATCTGTGAATTAAGGCCTCCGGGTTTCAAACTTTTGCATAATACCGGTAAAGATATAAATCGAGCATGTATAATTGCTAAGAACGAACTAAACTTGTTTCTGCTTCCTTCATTAAGCAATGCAGACACTGTTGTAGCCAGTCTAGAGATATCCAAATGCAAATACTGGGTATCTTCGGTCTACATGGGACATGATAGGGAGATGCATCCATGTACCGTTAACACCTTAGTTGAGGAGTCATTGAAAACAAAGACAAAACTCATTATGGGATGATATGCAAATGCACATCATAGTATTTGGGGAAGTAGTGATACTAATGCAAGGGGAGAGTCGCTAATAGAGTTTATTTTGGGTAGTAACCTGGTACACTGAAAAAACAGTGAACCCTTTTCCATTGCAAAATGAACTAAACTGTAGTAATATTGACCATGATTTAGCCCTTAAGATTTTTTTCAACTTGTCTAGTTTATAATTTTCTTAAATTTTAGTTCATCTATAACATTGTAGTTTAGTTCATTTTTACAACACCATAAGATTTATATACACCTACCAAGTTAAAAAGTCAGTATTATTTTGGTTTACTTGCTTATTTTGTGGGAAACCCGATAATAAAAATTGGTTAACAGTCTCTTTAAAATGTCGACGACTAGACTATTTTTAAATCAATCATTCCACAGTATAGAGAAATTAAATAATTAAAGGAACAACAAACCGTTTTACTATTATGAGAATTTTCATACATTAAAATTAAACTATCTTTAAGCAAAAGTACTTTATTATAAAAACTTATGATGAAAGTTCTTAATACAATGTTTTTTGTGAATAAAAATTATGACCACATGGAAAAGAGAGTAGTTCATTTGAACCCGCTGTTTGGACATTTTGACTTATCCTTTTTTTATTCATCGTAGGTAATTTTTTCACATATCTTGCTGGAAAAAATGGAAACAATAATGAAAATTGTTAAAAATTAATACCATGTAATGAAATATAATTTTTAATTCTTCATTTTTGCTTGTAACTTACCATATTTGGGGCATTTTATCAAATGGTGTAAGGAATTCAACTTTTCTTTGGAAAACGTATCTCATAAAATTTGTACCTGAAACAATTAGAGAAATAATGAAGTATTCTAAATAAACTCATAAAACTGTGTTGTTATCGATGTGAAAGATATAATAAAATAAATATTCTAGTTGAAAGAAAGCCAAAGTTTTAATATAAAACTTACCAATTCTCTATTAAATTGTACGCTGAGTGGAAATATAAAAAGTTGTCCAAATTTATTTGGGTTACTCTGAAATTAAATATTAAATAAAATTATTAAATAACTTTTCAAAAAATCTAATGAAAAAAATAATAATATGCATAAAAAACCAAATATTCTTGATATTCCTAGACAGTCATCAAAATGACGACACGTAATTTCATTTTCGATTTAAAATGCATTTTAGTCTATTGGGAAATGGTAAATTTAAGTTATACTAATTCGACCGTTTTATGAATTTTTGTTTTATACTACTTAAAACCAAATTGAATAAGAAAATAAATTCAAGTTTGGTTCACTTTTTCGCTCACGATGAAAATTATATCGTCTTGAAATCAGCCGTAGTCAAAATGACGAAGGATGACGTTAATGTACAAAAAATAAGGATGGCTGTCCAGGGTTAAAAGAAAGTTAAAGAAAACTTACCAATTCACTATTAAATTACAGGCAAAGGAGTACTAAAAATTTGTCAAAATTTTAAGGGGTTATTCTGAAATTAAATATTTATTTTTACATTAAAAATATTACATTAGTTTCCAAAAAAATTAATTAAAGAAATACTAAAATAAGGTATTAAAAACCTGTAATTTTGATGATAAAAAGGTCATAAAAACGTAAATATTCTAGTTGAAAGAAAGCCAATTTTTAAAAGAAAACTTACCAATTCTCTACCTTTTTAAATTTGTTTTAATCCGTCTGGAGTTGCTCTGAAATTAAATATCGCTTTTACAACAAAGAAAAACATTAAACTGGTTTCCAAAAAAAAAAAAAAATAATTAACAAATAATAATATACATAAAAAATATTCTTTTCAAAAGAAAGTCATATTAAAAAAATACTTACCAATTTATGAATAAACTATACGCTGAGATATTACAAAAAATTTCCAAATTCATCTGGAATTGAATATTAATTTTTTACATTGAATAATGAAAATTTCAATACACTTTCAATTTCAACATATTTTACTAAATATTCTTAATAACTTTTTTCTAAACTACCGACAAAATATTAATAACTTTCATTTAAAAGGTTTAATAAACAAACACCAATATATGACTCAAAAATCGAAAATATTCCATGCCTTTATATTCCCTTGTTGCATACCTACTTAAAAGATGCAACAGCCCACGCCAACGCCAACTATACAACTGAAGCATGCCAAACAAAACCAAGCAAAGCCAAAACATTCCTACAACAACAAAAACACATGTGCCTTTATTGAAAACAACACCTCATCCAGCCAAAAACCATCAACGAATAACAAACACACGCACAAGCCACTAAATGAACAAAATAAAAACAACCCCACGCTCATGTATACACAACAAAACTCAAGTAACATCATCTTTACATTAATCACATTCCACTATTCCGATAAAGATTTCTGTACTATGCATTAGTTCATCGCATCTGCTGACAATTTACTCTAAGAATAATATTCGTAAAGGCACACCAGTTTATGAGCGATGAAACGTTTAACTTAAAATTCGCAAAATTTTCATGAAATGTTATCTACCATTTTTGACGAAAATGTCTATAAATTTAATTACATGTGAACTAAAAATATTTCATTGTGTAATTTTTTACCAACAATTATTAACTATAGGAATAGTCAGTAAGAAATTGCTATCCACTTTCAAGTTCATTTTTCGTAAAAAAATATTTTCTCATACAAAAAAATCTTATAGTAAATTGCACTTATTATTTAGAAAATACTTAACATTTCACAAGTAGTTTTATAGCATGACAAACGAATTTTTAACTACCAGTTAAGAAATTTTTTAAGGAAATTTCCATCGTATTTTGTAGGCCATGAACTAAACGATTGCTACTTAGAATTTGTAAAATTTCCTTTCGAGTAGTTAATTTTCGTTCAAGATACGAAAAATGAACTAAAATTCTGGAAAATTCTTGTAATAAATTATTGTAAAAATCTTCTTAATTTTACGAGACACTTTTTTTTCTGTGTAGTTTGCAATAAGGGCGATGCACCAACCATCGTCACCAAAAGCAGGCAAGAGGTTTTGGACGTCACATTGGCCTCTCCGAAATTGAATGATAAGATATCTGAGTGGCAAGTTTTGAGGGAACATAGCTTCTCAGGTCATCGTTACATCAGTTTTAGATTGGCTGTTCATACCACCAAGACCATATTTCCGCCAAATGTTAGGAAAGCTGATTGGAATAGGTATAGGGAATCGTTCAATATGCTGATACAGGAAATACCAGAGACAATTATGAGCATTGTGCAAGATACCGAACACGCAGTGGAGCGGATTACTAAGGCCTTCAACATCTCCCTGAAAGCTGCATGCCATAGAGGGAAGCCAAGGGGGAAAAATCGACAACCATGGTGGTCTACGGAGTTAAGTAATATGAGGAAATCCTGCAGGAATCTCTTTAACAAAGCAAAGTCCACCAGAGCTCCTGAGGATTGGGACTGTAGCTACTTTGTTTTCTTATTTAGAATTTAAATTCAAATATTTTTATTTTGTAACAGATAGACATAGAAAATATTGTTAGTCAGTTAGTTGTCATAATTTTATTCACTCGAATCTGATTAGAATAAACAATAAAATATTGGCTATAATTAAATACCTAACGGCCTACGAATCATTGGACACTCAGGAAACATAGGCCCTTGGCACCCACAACTGGCGATCCTGCCAATTTTGCTAGTCCGAACTAGATGTATCAGGCGACTTCCTTGAGGGAAATTAATTCACTTTTGATATTGACCCTAAATGTCGTCAGAGGAATTCTACATATGCAAGTCATCAATTGTTAGACCATAGCCGAACCAAATTGAATCCTGAGTAACAAATCAACTCAAAATATATTCATCTGAATTTCACCACGGACCGTGCACGACTCCATTGTTGCAAAACGGTCCACGGAGATCAAGAAGCCCGATTTGAAAGATATTAGAATCTCAACAAAAAAACAAAATTGCATAGACACCGATAAGTTGAATTAGAAAATTCACAAGGATAACTGGAGGACAATGAAAGTGTTGCAGTTGTAAGTCAATAATACAACATTGAACCAACTTATCATAAAATAATTCATACACTAGATTAAGATTTAGAATAGAATTCGTAGCTCATAATTAGATATAATATTCTTATTCCTTGTAAACTTCTCCTCCGGTATGAGGGATTTCCACGATCAATTGCTTTCCCAACAAACCACGAAACCTGGGGCACTCGAAATCTCTGCGGCATCGGTGAAACTGCCCCAATTTTGGACAAGTTGTCCGGAGGCGTGGTTCATTCACTCAGAAATACAGTTCGCAAATAGGGGGATCACGCAGTCTAAACAATAAAATATTGGCTACAATTAAATACCTAACGAATCATTGGACACTCAGAAAACATAGGCCCTTGGCACCCACAGGACGCTTACAAAAGGAATCTGAAAGGATACAAGCGAGAACTGAGAAAGGCTCAGCAATGAATATACATTGCTGAATACACAATCGTGGCGTTTCTAGACATCGAGGGGGCATTCAATAACGTCCATCCGAGCTCGATATTAAATGGACTGGCAACTCTGAATGTTGATCCAGGTATACTTAGGCTGCTAGACGAACTGCTAATAAGGAGACGTATTTCTGCCACACTAGGACAAGCAAACATGCAAAGATATGTGTACAGAGGCACTCCCCAAGGAGGAGTTCTATCACATATTCTTGGGAATGTTGCTACAAACAACCTTCTGGTTTCCCTAGAAAAATAAAGGATAGAAGTGGTGGCATACGCAGACGATGTGGCCCTAGCATTCAGGGGAAAATTCCAATCCACAATCAAAGATGTTATACAAAGAGCCATCCGGATATAATGACTATTGTATGAGTTGTCATGATACGGAGGAAAAGGAATCAATTAAACACCTCTTGTGTGAGTGTCCTGCATTTTGTATAAGGCGTAAGCAAATTTTAGGGGCATATAGCTTTAGATTACTGGCGGACCTGGAAAACGTTAACTTAAGCAGTATGTTAATGTTTTTGGAACAATCTGGTTGGTTCAACAACAGAAAATAATAGAGAAGGTTCAGTGGTTAAAAATAGAAGGTACTTTTAGTTAAATATGGTATCACAATGGACTGAATGGTCTAAGTGAGCCTGAAACTTAATCGGACTGCCACTTTAACCTAACCTAACGTACGAATAAAAATATTTCCTTTGTTGTCTATCATAAGCCATAGTTTTGTGTAATATAATACTACTTTTTTGAAATAAAGTACTGGTGGTTATAGAAAATTGACTCGTTTTGTACGAAAAATTTCATAGCTGTATAAAGGCTCGATGTACCTTTGATTCCTCAATTTCCCTACTTTTTTGAAAATTATACTGACAAACAGTTTATTTGAAACCAATTTCTTAATATAGGTTTGCAAAAAAAAGGGTTAATTTTTCCGGATAGCAGGAATATTTTGAATAGGTGTAAGCATATTCTTTCCACAGCATAGTTATAATGAAATAAAATAGGATGCACTACATGAACTAATTTATAAGAAAATCATGAACATATCTAGATGAAAAAAATCTTTGGCGCCAAATCATGGTCATTCTTACTATGGGTTAATTCATTTTTCGTAAACAATAATAAACCTTTTTTTCGGTGTAGTACATAGACTAACCAAAGAAAATGGAAACACCACCTGTAACAATAATGAGGGGCCCAATGAACATTTGTCATATTTGTTTGCGCGCATGTGCAACACTTTAACGTTGCCATTGTAGCTAACTTCGATGTTTAATGTAAGCTACATTGGTTGAGTAATAGGAGCAATCGATCCATTGTTGTTGCAGTTGTGTCAAATGTCGAGATGATGTTTATGTGCTGTCGTTTGTTTGTTGGTATTTCATTTCATTATTTGACGGTGTGGCAGCAAAGACATTGTCGCCACAAGTCGATTGGCGCAATATTCTCCTATTGCTCACAGTCAGCGCGAATGGCCTCTATAGTTCACAAATATAAGATCCATGCTAAATGTAGAAACTGATGGCACCAGCCAAGTGTTTTTTTATTTGTCAATATCCAAATGTGTTACACGGCGTTCCAAATAGTGAATGAAGTTGCAAACGAAGGTAAAACTGTTTTTTTTATTACGTACAGTAACGGACAAAAAACACGCCTTTATCAGTACAAGTCAGGGATGAAAAATTCATGTTACAAAATGGAATAAAATCTCCATTTTGTAGGACACAATTTTTTTCAAGAATAGTTTGGGTCCAATATGCATGCGTTTCTATGGTACACTTGCGATCACGTACTAGAACCCGACCGAATTTAAAACTGAACAATTTAATTTAAAATTGATAATTTTTATTATTATAGTTCAAGAACGAGAAAAAAAACTTTTTACAGTGTACCATACATACCGCAACTGACAGATTCTAATATACTAAAAAGCATAATAAACGATAATACAATAACAATAGCGTCCAATGAAACACTTCGTGCAATATTTTCAAGAGAAAAGAAAAAGGCAGAAAAACTACAACAAAACAATGTGGTATATGAAGTGACATGTATAGGCAAAGAAGGGGAGAAGTGCAACAAAGTTTATGTTGATACCACTCGCAGAATGCTTGCCGTTAGAATGAGTGAACATGAAGCAGACATAAACAAAGGCAAGCTAAGCACAGCTTTGGCATAACATTTAAAAGAGTATGGCCACGTTGCAGATTTGAAGAATGTGAAAATATTGGAGAAAGAGAAGATCGAAAATAAGAGCCTACGCATACAAGAGAGAATAAAAACATCCATTAACACAAAGGAAGATAAAGACAATGCAAAGCTACATTATTCAGTTGCAATATTTTAAAGTGTTCAGTTCTGTGATTTTAGTATAAGGGGTTTCGCTGCAATAATTTTACTTATTATTATTAATTATTATTAAAATGTGTCGTGATGTCCAGTTTTATATTAATTAATAAGAAAACGTAAAACTAATTGTAAGTAGAGCTTATTATACACATCATACAAGAATGTAAATAATTGTGCAATTTTGTATCTAGGATTTTCAATAAACACTCCTGATGAAGTTGGAAAGAACCAACGAAACGTTCAGTAAAATATGAAATAAATTAGTTTTATTTAATTCATACAAAAACCAACTGACCAAAAAAACCCAGTTTGAACAACTGTAATAATAAAATGTTTCATCAAACTTTATCAAAAACTCCTTCCATACACACAAAAAATTATCACCAAATTTTTTTTTTCAATTAAACACTTAATTGAATTTGGAAACGGATTTAATTAATATGTTGATTCAATTAATTATTTAATCAAATCCATTAATTATTTAATCAAATCCAAATTTGTGAGTGAATTTGAATAATTTTGAGCAATGGAAAGAGCGAAAAGAGAACAAGAGGATAGGTTAGGTTAGGTTAAAGTGGCAGCCCGATTAAGATTCAGGCTCACTTAGACTATTCAGATGATGGTATTTATTCAACAATGTATGATGGAGAGATCAGTCTGTGGAAGTAACTCGTAACGAACGGTTGGGTTTTTCGCGTAAATTAGAAAACATGATTGGCGACATTCTGTCTGCTGCATTCAAAATGTGTGCATAAATATTTTAAACGCAACAACAAATCATAGCAAAGGGTTGAAATAAATAAAGTGTGTAACAACAAATGGCCACGTGGTAAAGGTTTGAAAAATATATGACAGAACGCATTTGAAATTTATTTTTACCTGAGTTTGTGTTTTGTGGTATTGTAAAAATGAAAAACAATCTACGTTTATTGAAGGTAAGAAATTGTGAAATATGAATACCATTTTCCATTGAAGCCTGTTTACATTAAACGGACTAAAATAATATATTTTTTATTAATTTCGTTTAGTGACCAATTTTATTTCGTGAAATTGACCATTCATTTTATCAAAGATATAATAATATGTTTGCAATCAAAAGTTGATTACCGTATTGATCTTTTAACATTATAAATTTTTTCACTCCTAGTTTTCTTAAAACCAAGAGCGATATGGGTTTGTTGAAGTTGCGAAGTAGCGTTAGCATTAAATTGCATTTTTGTTTTACCTGCCTTTTTATTTTGAACCCAAGTAGAGAGCAGTATATCTGATATATAAACTAATGAGCTGAATTATGTAATGGTAAAAAAAGTTCTTTCTTTTGGATTTTAAATATGAAAATATCCGAAAATAATAAAAATATGTATTTTCCATTTATATTTTTGCAGAATTTGCAAAGTATCATCAATATAATACCAAATATTACATTGCTTTCCCATTATTTTTGTCTTTGATTGGTTCAAATTTTAGTAGACGATTTCAATGTGTGGAAATTTTGGAAAGGAATTGTTACTGAAATTAAATTAAGGAGCTTCTTAATACACCTTTTTATGCTAAAAGACTACAACTGCAAAAGAAGATTATAAATCTGCAATCTGGAACTAAGAATCGAACTTGATATTCTATGCAGGTAATGTTTAACAAAATCAAGTTTTAATTGAACAAAATTAAGTTCGAATTATTCTGTTTACTTTCAGAAAGACTAAATTAGCTTACAGACTGCTGATTTATTGGAAATCTAGGCGCATCTACATATTAAAAGGAACATGCTGATATGGTTATTATGATATGGAAGATAATGATTTATATAGCTTATTTGTTTACCTATAGTTGTTATTGATAGTAATTGTATGTGTAAGTTATGTTAGAACAAAACGCTGTAGGAATATATTGAACTCACTCAAAATCAAACTAACTTTTTACTAACTAATCTGTGGTGACTTCTAGCTAACTCAATATTTATGCAGCCTTGAGTCAATTGAATTTTGTTCAAACTCACTTTTTCTCGATCAGTAATGAGTTACCTTTTTGTTCACTCAAAGCTGATGCATATGTAAGTAAAATAAAGTCATAGAAAAAATCAAATAAATTAACAAAAAATATATTCACAGCTATAAATGTCATTTAGATTTTTGAATAAATATTTCAGAGAACTAATTAGAAATCAGAAATTTTTCTGTTGTATTTCAGAGGACTTTTGCATTTTTCCGATGGATTGCGGTAACATTTAAATGCATAACTAAACTGCAATTTAATAATTGAAATTTGTATTTGTTTTATGTAGAACTCATCATATTACTGGCATCACTGGCGGAATAAATGGAAACATCCAATGAATTTTTCAATGGGCTGTTTGCTGTTTGAAGGTAAGTACTATGTTCAGTTTCCTCAACGAAACTCCGAAATACTAAAGGTTGGTACTATGTTCGGTTTTCGAGGTTAAAACCACTTTATTTCGTCATTACTTTTACTTAAATATTCAAAATTATAAATGAAAACGAAATTTAGAGGAACAAGAAACTGAACATCAATTGTGTTAATTTATATTGAACTGTTTTAATAAAGTAACCGCGAAAATTTTAACGCGAAAAGCGAACATAGTACAGATCTTAATGGGTATAGTAGTAAATCAATTAATCATTCTCTTCTTACATATTCTTATTGTTATTTGTAGATGCAATTCTTTGTAATAGAGGAAAATATCCAGATAAATGCTTTCAAGGCTTTTGGAGTTCTCTGATGAAGCCCACTTTCAATCAGCGAGCTACAACACAATCTCAAAGGAAAGAAAAGCAAAAGATATTAAGACAACAATCAAGCCTAATTTTTTTTTTTGTTAGCTTAAAGTCAGCTCAATTTCCTACAGGGAACACACAAATGACAAGAACCAAATTTATTTGTCTATTGCATAATTCAAAAAATAATAAAATATTGAATATGTTTTATAAGAAGTACATATTTTCTTTTATTTCAAATAAAACTAAATACGATTTTGGGGGCGCAATATATAATTTTTGATTGAAATTTATAGCCAATTTCAATTAATTATTTAATTGAATGAATCAGATAGTTGATTGATTTTTGTCGCGAAATTAATTAAAATGTTAATTGATTCAAATAAAACTGTGATTGAATTTTATGTTAAAAATCAATCACGTTTTTAATTGATTCAATCACACAATTAATTGATTCCGTGACAAAAGTCAATTAAATTTTTAATTGGAAATTGTGTTGGTTTTCAATCAAGATGGGTGATTGATACTATCATTTTCGTGATTGAAGACATTTCAATTAAAAAAATGATTGAATCCGCGATTTCCGTGATTGAATTAAAAAAAAAAACGATGGTGACATCGAAACATTTTTTTCTGAAATTCTTACCGAAATTACTGAATTACCTTTATTTTTGAATTTTTTTTATTATGTACACGCACATATTTACATGAATGGACTTAGGAGTAAGTATGAGCAATTTTTAATTCGGTTTAAGTCCTTTCGATTAACGTCGTCTAATTCCGGAACCAATCAAGACGTAAATAGAGGGATTATTGTGTTTCGTTTTATGTTAAAATTTAGGAAATATTATTGTCAAGATTAGAACAGAAAATGGCACACAATTTTATTCAAAAGGAATCTCTTGACAATAACCTTCCAATGGAATATTTTTGAACTAAGAGGGTATGGAAAAATCCTTTTCTGAAAATATAATATCAGGAAAGTCGAACAACATAATTCTGTTTTTAACTAAGTTAGTTCCCGATGAAAAAAGAAAATTCAAATTATTTTTTCTGATTTTAAAGAGTTAAACCAATTAAAACATGATGCCGTTTGTATTTTTGCAGAATGTCAGCTTCATTAGAAATTAATTGGACGAACTCATGTACGTAGTATGTTTTTGTTGAATAAAAGCTAAAATTTATTGAAAAGTATTTTTTCGCTCAAAAAATTACCATTTTGTACACAGAAAAAAATTCACGAAAATTTTTCCAATTTAAATTTTAATTGAGTGTTAAAAAATATTCAATTAAAAATTTAATTGAATAAACAATTTTTTAAATTGAAACAAAAATCAATCACAAAAATTAATAGTATCAATTAATTTTTTAATTGGACCAATTAATTTTTTAATTGACCTTCAAATAATTTTTTTATTGATTCTATCATTTCTGTGATTGAAGACATTTCAATTAAAAATTAATCGGATCAATTAATTGATTGATCAATTAAGTGATTGAATCAGAAAAAAAATTTTTGTGTGTACTTTCTAAAAATTTAATTTTCCATCCCTGGTACAAGCCTACATTTTGTACATTTATCAAAATACATTATCGTTTATGATGCGCATTAAAGTCTTTTGCTCTATGAGGTACATTTTTTACTACAAGAGGGTGGCTCTAATTGGTCCATAAATTCACCATCGACAATTTTTGATAATTCCAGGCCACCCGGTACATATCCTAGGCTCTCGGGTCATACCCACAACCCGACAAAGCGATCAGACAGTCGCCGGCTGTTAGTAAGAACTTTGCTAGAACGAAAGTCGAGCAATTTCTCATTATTGACTGAGATGGATCGTGCGGCATTTGCCAAATATCAAATATTGGAATTATATTTCGCAGTGATGTAAAAAGACGGCCCATAAACAAATAATTATGTTCCCGTTGTAAACACAATAGAGAAAAAAGAGTCTAAAATTGACTTTTGTCAAAAAGTCAAAATCTAATTTTCTGAAGATCGATTTTAATCGACGTTTGCTGGTGGTCAAAATCGTCTTTTGTAGCGATTTGAAACGGAACATAAATGTAGCTCTTTTATGTTGAAAATTCACCAAATAAAAATATTTTTTGAAAAACAGCTAAAAAGTAAAAACGTGTAAAATTTTAAAACTTAAAAAAATTCTTGCCGATAATGCCAAAATGATTAACAAACACATGCCCACACATAAATAACATGCTGCTCTCAAGGCAAAAACACAAGCGGGAATGGACATTTGAAGAAAAATGTCCATTCTCTTGGTTTCAAATGTATATTCTCTTTACTCCGAATACTCATTTTAATATTCAAATTAAATAATATTTAGACTTAATCATATTAATTTTTTTTTTCGAAGCCTCATTAACAACATGCCAAGCGTATAGCCAAAACAAATGAACGCATACAACAGTTTTCCGAATCAACATACAAGCAGTTTCACAGTAATTGTTTTCTTTTGATCTCTCGCTGTGTTGTGTTGATACCTTTCGTCAACCCTCCCGGTTTCCTTCTCTATTTATTTCTCTATACTCCCTCTCCCGCTCTCTGAATAAAATATCACAAATTTTTTTACATTTGTAAATTTTTATATGTTTACATTCATACATACATTTTGTTTACATCGGAACATATGAGAAACATATTTTTCTATCAGTGTATGCATACATACAGCCAAGCAAACAAAAAGTAATGAGTTCAAGAATTAAGTTACCCTGAGGATAGTTTGGTTTGCGTCAGATTTTACGCGGCAAAACGGTTCGTAATCGTTTTTTTTTTTTTTGTTAATAATTCTGAAACTTTTGATAACTCGGGTATAAGAACCGATATCCACCACTATATTACTAACTGTACTCCTTGTACAAAATCAAAGTGAAACTGTGGCTTATGGGGCCATACAATACTTTGCCAGCACGTAATTATTTACGAATATCGCCAAACTTTTCCACTTTTCATTCATATGGGTGCAGAATTAAATTAAAGCATTGTCCAAGATGGGCTTGCTAGTGTCTACAACAATAACGCAAGGGACTTCCCAATGATACATATGCTATATCTAAACTTTTGAATTGCTTTCGATTTTGATTAAAAGTTCTTTACCGAATTTATTAGGACTGAATAGTCTAAGTGAGCCGGAAACTTAATCGGGCTGCCACTTTAACCTAACCTAATTAGGATCAGACAAATATTGTAACCTATACATGGTTTCATTTCAAGTGTTTCGTTTTAAATGCCAATGGTTTCACTTCATCTGAAAAAGGTTGCACTTGAAATGAAAATGTTATAGAGGTAACAGGTTGGCTGATAAGTCCCCGGTCTAACAAAGAAAAACACATTTTTTTGTCAATATTCGTTTTTATTATTCAGCATAGTTCCCTTCAAGAGCGATACAACGATTATAATGACCTTCCATTTTTTTGATACCATTTTGGTAGTACTCCTTCGGTTTTGCCTCAAAATAGGCCTCAGTTGATCACATCTTCATTGCAGCCAAATTTTTTTCCTTGCGAGCATCCTTTTGAGGTCTGAGAACAAGAAAAAGTCGCTGGGGCCAGATCTGGAGAATACGGTGGGTGGGGAAACAATTCGAAGCCCAATTCATGAATTTTTGCCAACGTTCTCAATGGCTTGTGGTACGGTGCGTTGTCGTGGTGGAACAACACTTTTTTCTTCTTCATATGGTGCCGTTTTGCCGCGATTTAGACCTTCAAACGCTCCAATAACGCCATATTATAGTCACTGTTGATGGTTTTTCCCTTCTCAAGATAATCGATAAAAATTATTCCATGCGCATCCCACAAAACAGAGGCCATTACTTTACCAGCGGACTTTTGAGTCTTTCCACGCTTCGGAGACGGTTCACCGGTCGCTGTCCACTCAGCCGACTGTCGATTGGACTCAGGAGGGTAGTGATAGAGCCATGTTTCATCCATTGTCACATATCGACGAAAAAACTCGCCAAGTTTTTGCTTTCACCTTATTTTTTCCCTTCAGAAAACAGTATTTTATCAAAACACGAAATTCCTTTTTTTCCATTTTTTTCACAATAACAAAAGTTGCTTCACAAAAGACACTCTATCTCACAAACTAATTGACTTACAGACGTCAAATTTTGACACGAATCATTTGAAGGTTGGTACTATATAAAAATAATAAGCATTTAATACTAGCGACGCCATATATGTGTCAGACTTATCAGCCAACCTGTTAGTAAACTGGTATCCAGTAAGTTGCTATTGAAATCGCAAATTATGATGACGTCATTGTAACTCTGAGAAATACATTCGATTTCCTGCATTATCGAATCAAGGGGAATGGGATCATTAGGTCTGTACACACAAGCTATAAGAAGTTTGACATTGGACTGAGTGACTAATTCAGCAAAAATATACTCAACTTGGGAGACATTTTCAGATCTTAGTTTTATGTTACATTACAATTCAGGCAATTTCTTACATAAAAGGAAACACCACCAGTATTAGAGAGTCTATCACGTCGATAAAGAGTATACCCATCTAGCCCATATAGATTATCAATTATCTGAGGATGAAACCAGGATTCGGAAACGCATATTAACTTGACGTACAAGTTTATGAATAAATGCCGAAATTCGTCCATCCTGTTGTTTAAACTTTGGGCGTTTATATGCGTGATTATAAGCCAGTCTTTTTGCTTGGTTAATACTCTCAGTGTAGTTCCCAGACATTCTTTGGAACTTAAATTTGTTAGGCTATACATTAATTTTACTAAAAGCAATACTAAGTAAATAACAATAAGTGCAACAGTTTAAGTTATATTTGATATAAATTGATACATAGTAATTGTTTTTAAGTAATTTATAATAATTTTGATTGTCAATTATAAATTTTTGTATGTTTATTGAATAATTTATAGTAATTGTTTTTATATAAGTTGTAATAATTTTGATAGTTAACTAATAATTTTTGTATTTTTTATGAAATAATTTATATTTGCTTAATATGATTCGGTAGTGGCATGTTTGGCTGAGAATCGTAGATAGTATTTCTCTCGGTGTTTTCACGAAAAAATGAGAGATGATGATCGATATTTTCCATTAGAATCGGTGGGTTGATTTCCCTGGGGCAGAGTCCGGAAACTCATTATCAAGCCAAGTTTTTTCTTCCACCGTATTTTTTTCAGTATTTACAGTATTTTATCAAAACACGAAATTCCTTTTTTCCATTTTTTTTCACAATAACAAAAGTTGCTTCACAAAAGACGCCCTATCTCACAAACTATTTGACTTACAGACGTCAAATTTGGACAAGAATCATTTGAAGGTTTGTACTATATAAAAATAATATGCATTTAATACTAGCGACGCCATCTATGTGTCAGACCGGGGACTTATCAGCCAACCTGTTAGATATATACACATTTTTGAAACCACAAAAACCAAGTATCCTTTCTTTCCATATAGGACATCAAAATTCGGCTTGCATAGCTATGAATCAATTTAGAAATTTTGCATTTCGTTTTACTTGCGCAACTCAAATGGTCTTCATATATGCCAGCAGTAAGCAACTGCTTATGCATTCAAGATGTCCAGTAATCATGATTATTCTTCCCACTGAACAGCTTAATGGATAAATTGAAATTATATGATCACATTATAAAAATTGCTTTCATTCCAATTCATTTAGATAACAAAACATATTTTCTGTAATGACCCATGTAGGCCATTCATTTCAAAATATTGAATATCATGTTTAATAAATTACCAACTGATCCATATTTTTATACCCTCCACCATAGGATGGGGGTATATTAACTTTGTCATTCCGTTTGTAACACATCGAAATATTGCTCTAAGACCCCATAAAGTATATATATTCTGGGTCGTGGTGAAATTCTGAGTCGATCTAAGCATGTCCGTCCGTCTGTCCGTCCGTCCGTCTGTCCGTCTGTCCGGCTGTCCGTCCGTCTGTGGAAATCACGCTAACTTCCGAACGAAACTAGCTATCGACTTGAAACTTGGCACAAGTAGTTGTTATTGATGTAGGTCGGATGGTATTGAAAATGGGCCATATCGGACCACGTTTACGTATAGCCCCCATATAAACCGATCCCCAAATTTGGCTTGGGGAGCCTCCCGGAGCAGCAAAATTCATCCGATCCGGTTGAAATTTGGTACGTGGTCTTAGTATACGGTCTCTAACAACCATGCAAAAATTGGTCCATATCGGTCCATAAATATATATAGCCCCCATATAAACCGATCCCCAGATTTGACCTCCGGAGACTTTTGGAGGGGCAAAATTCATCCGATCCGGTTGAAATTTGGTACCTGATGTTAGTATACAGCCTCTAACAACCATGCAAAAATTGGTCCATATCGGTCCATAATTATATATAGCTCCCATATAAACCGATCCCCAGATTTGACCACCGGAGCCTCTTGGAGGAGCAAAATTCATCCGATCCGGTTGATCCGGTTAGTACGTGGTCTTAGTATACGGTTTTTAACAACCATGCAAAAATTGGTCCATATCGGTCCATAATTATATATAGCCCCCATATAAACTAGAGGTGTGCACGTGAGTAATATTTTACTCACGCTCACGCACACTCACGACTGAAAAATCATACTCACGCACACTCACGCACGAACTTTTTTGGTAGGACTCACGCTCACGCACACTCACGAAAAGAAAATTTGTACTCACGCACACTCACGCACGAAAACGTCGAAAAATACCGTGACTCACGAAAAATATCGTGACTCACGAAAAATATCGTGATTCACGAAAAATATCGTGACTCACGAATAATTTTATGATTAATTTACCTTACCGAAGTGTCTGAAAACATGAGCATTATTAAAATCGAGAGTGTTATTAAACTCTTAACATCCCAGGTGTCACTAAAATTGTTATTGAATTTAACTCTTAAGCGTTTTATGTTGTTGAGCAGAAATATTTTCGTGAGTGTAATTCGTTACTCACGCACACTCACGAAGATATTATTTTCGTGACTCACGCTCACGCACGACATGTTGGTTTGTTAATCACGCTCACGCACACTCACGCTGTTGTCATGAGCGTGACTCACGACTCACGCACGAATCACGAAAATTTTCGTGAGTCACGACAATTTCGTGTCACGTGCACATCTCTAATATAAACCGATCCCCAGATTTGACCTCCGGAGCCTCTTGGAGGGGCAAAATTCATCCGATCCGGTTGAAATTTGGTACCTGATGTAAGTATATGGTCTCTAACAACCATGCAAAAATTGGTCCATATCGGTCCATAATTATATATAGTTCCCATATAAACCGTCCCCAGATTTGACGTCCGGAACCTCTTGGAGGAGCAAAAGTCATCCGATACGGTTGAAATTTGGTACATTTTGTCAATATATGGCCTCTAACAGCCATGTAAAAATTGGTCCATATCGGTCTTTAGTTATATATAGCCGATGACTTATTACACAAAAATTGGTCCATATCGCCAAAAACAATCTACCAAAACTTTATTTCCATAGAAAATTTTGTCAAATTTTATTACTATAGAAAGTTTTGTCAAAATTTCATTTCTATAGAAAGTTTTGTCAAAAGTTTCATTTCTATACAAATGTTTGTCAAAATTTTATTTCCATAGAAAATTTTGTCAAAATTTTATTTCTATAGAAAATTTTGTAATCTACCAAAACTTTATTTCCATAGAAAATTTTGTCAAATTTTATTACTATAGAAAGTTTTGTTAAAATTTCATTTCTATAGTAAGTTTTATCAAAAGTTTATTTCTATAGAAATGTTTGTCAAAATTTTATTTCTATAGAAAATTTTGTAAAAAATTTATTTCTGTAGAAAATTTTGTCAACATTTTATTTCTATACAAAATTTTGTCAAAATTTCATTTCTATACAAAATTTTGTCAACATTTTATTTCTATAGAAATTTTTGTCAGAATTGTATTGCTATAGAAAATTTTGTCAACATTTTACTTCCATAGAAAATTTTGTCAACATTTTATTTCTATAGAAAATTTTTTCAAGTTTTTATTTCTATAGAAAATTTTGTCAAATTTTTATTTCTATAGAAAATTTTGTCAAAATTTTATTTCTATAGAAAATTTTGTCAAGGTTTCATTTCTATAGAAAATTTTGTCAAAATTTTATTTCTATAGAAAATTTTGTCAAACTAGATTATATACGTATTTAATCGGCCTTTTTTTGTTTAATATATACCCCGTATGGGCTAACTTACAATTTAGAAGACAGTGTTAAAAAGTTTTACGATACCTTGCCATCGGCAAGTGTTATCGCAACCCAAGTAATTCGATTGTGGATGACAGCCTTTAGTAGAAGTTCCTACGCAATCCATGGTGGAGGGTACATAAGATTCGGCCTGGCCGAACTTACGGCCGTATATACTTGTTTTTGTGAAATTTAAAGTGCAAAACGACGACAATTATCCAGATACACGTAATGCAACTGCAAAGCAACAGGCAGGCAGGCGACAATTAAGAATTGCATATAATTGACCCAATTTTATGGATATCGGTGTCAGTGCAATCAATACGTATGATTTTTCTGTATTCCAATCATATGGGCCGGTACGTATGTGTGTGTGAAATATTGCAGATGAAAAAAATACATAAACCCGACAAATGGTTGAATCGAGTTGTCCGCATATGAATGCGTATTTTTAATTTTATTGGGGCAAAAGTATCAATTACTTGACGCCAATTGGAAACTAACTATTTAGTCAATCTACTGATAAAGTAAAAAAAAATAATTCACAACGAACCATGTAAATGTGTGCACTACTCTATACTACAGTGTGGGGTTATATTTCCGTTTTACTAACAGGTATGAAATTATTATGACGATGATTTAACGTGATATTGAATAATATTACCAAGTTCCAAAGATTTTGTCTTTAATTATTTTGCCCCTACTTACTTTGATTAAATAAATTGAAATATATGCACCTTTTTAAAAGTTTTTTATTTCCTTTCATCTTTGATGAACAAAATGTACACATTTTTCATTTACTTGTGCCTTGAGGTTCTAACAAGTATATACAGCGGTAAGTTCGGCCGGGCCGAATCTTATATACCCACCACCATGAATCAAATATAATAGTTTCCATTCGTTTTGTTTTTTTATTGTTGGTTTTTTTCTTTAATCATTGTTGTTGTTTTTTTTTAGATTTCAGCTTAAAACCATGCATTGACTAAACTACAAGTGTAGCTTAACCAACAGAGGAAAAGAATGTTTGTCAAATTTATTTGGGCAAAGCCTTATGTCACCAGCATAATCCACCACTGAAAAACTTTTTGGTGTTCGTTCGAAGTTGGCATCGAAACCATAACCCTAGACGGGCTTGATAACCATTGCACCATGATGGCTCCACACCATTTTTCAAAATATAGATGCATTTAATTTCATATATGGTAAAACTAGTAATTTATTTAGGTAAAACCGACTATCGAAAAACTTTTTTCGGGAGGTTCGAGAGAAATTTACAATGGGTTTAGTGAAATTACCTGAATTTATTCCGCTAATTGGTAGATAGCTTTGCTGCAAGTAGAGGATGCTGATAAGGAATGTGGTAATTCCGAAACGGCCGTCCATCCAATCATCTTGTAGTCTACAAGGCCTTGCCCAAATAAATTTGCAAACATGCACTGCTAGTTAATCTACTCTTGTAGTTTATTCAACGTATGGTTTTAAGCTCAAATCAAAACAACAAATATATTTGCTTTAAAGAAAATTTTGCAAATTTAGCGGCACACGAAGTTAAACATGGACACATCGTGGGAAAAAAGAGAAGGAGCTTGTCATATTGGTGAAGCTTTTATGAAACCATATTTTGCACGAAGTAAACTAACGTTAAACTGACTTTAGGACCCCTTTTTTAAGATTTTTTCTACCGCCATATATACGGTTGTCCTACAATTAATTTGTTAGGTATTTTCTGCCATTTATAATAAAAAGTGGTTAATGGATTTCATTTTTAAACTGGTGATAAAGATCTAAAAATTTCTAATATATGGAATATCCCACACACCAGGAGAGTCGCACACCGCTGTGTACAATGGACTTTGTGATTTCCGGTTTCCAGCCAATACTAGTTAATATGATATATTTTGCAGATAACTCTGTCGAAAACAAGTGGTAACTTGGAAATATATTTACTGCAATGGATTCATAACTTAATTATAGCAAGTTAGAAAAACTAGTTCAAAGTATCACACGATTATTTTTGTTCTGCTGTTTTTGTTAGACTTCATTACATTACGACAAGCAAACAACCACAACCTCCTCATTTGAAATTCAAAATTCAGTAGTGGTTCGGCGAAATGGAAACAAAGTGTGAAATTCATTGAAATCCATGAGATTTGACTGTGCGATTATTAAGTGCGAAAGGGCTTCCCATCACCTATAATAACATTAAGTGAACAATTATCCATCCATCATACCTCATGGCATTGGAAAGGCGCATTTATCAACACTCCCTGGATATGGACTAATTGAGGTTTTTATGGGAACTACTTATTGCATGCATTCAGTGGTAATAGACGCAGGCGTACCATTGCAATCGAAGCAGCAAAATAAAAATGGAGGCGCTTTTTAAAAAATATCTAGGAATATAAGAGGATTGATACCAATGCACTATGGGGCAAATGACCAGATTCTGCGGCACAAATTCAGTTTTTTGATAGTGGAAATTGGAAGAACTGATAATGTAAGTCTGTTACAGTCATCTCAGTAGCCCAAAATACAAAATATGAGAAACATGTTGCAACTCATTGTTCCTAAAACAATCTGGCAAAGTTGGCACTTTTTACTTGGTTTAAATGTTGATACGTTAGATAAAAAACACGTTATAGAAAATTGGACGTACAAAAGAAACTAATACGCAAATTCACATTGTGTAAAATGGAAAATATTACTAAAGATACGTAGAATAACCCCTCCAAACATTCTGAGAATCTTAGGATGATTGATCATTGGAATGACTATTTTAAGACTCCGACTGATGTTAAATTATGGATTAATTATAATCATGAGTATTTTTTTACTCTTTAGTTATTCAAAAATGTGACGTTCTCACTTTTATAACTCATTTTGTAGAATATTTTCTTAATCATTTAAGATTGATGAAACTCATTAAAGAATATATTCTTAATCATTTTTGTTTCAATATGCTGATTTGCATATGCGTGACGCCTAAAAGAATTATTAAAAAGTCATACTTATTATTGATTTTATTTCCGAGTTAGTTTACTAAAAGTGATCGTCAAACGAGCACATATAGAAGTCATTAACGACTAACTTACGCGACGACAGTAGAAAAAAGCTAACGCTCATCAAACAAGCATACATGTAATTGATAAATCATCGTTTGTTGTTTGCTTTGGTTTGATAATTTGTATTTCTGAGAAATAGAATACATACATATTTTTTCAGTTGAAATGCATTTTACGGACATGAAACAAAGCAATAATTACCATATTTTAATGAGTCATAGATACGAATCATTTTGAGGGCACACTTTCTTTATACAGAATACTCATATTTGACTCCTAAAGGAGTGCCAAATCAATCACAAAAACGATTATTTAAAGACTCACTGAGGCAAATCGTTTTGAGGGCACACTTTCTTTATGCAGAATTCTCATATTTGACTCCAAAATGACATCATAAATGATTGATTTAATCAGTTGGAAGAATCATTTGTGAGTCAAATGTGATTGCAAATGTTTGAAGGGACATCCCTGCCAACATTTTCAAACATCCAAAATGAGTGTTTGCAAAAAAGAGTGTTAACTTACTCGTTTGGAAGATTCAAAAATGTTTAATCGCGGGGAAGATTCAAATTTTAGTCATATATTAGTCTAACCAATGGTTATTTATAACCGTTTAATTTAAATCATCAGAAAGATTCGATTATTATCCATTTATTACTCTATTCTTATGTTGTTAATATTAAACTATTTTACTGGGTAATATAAAACTCTTTTACTTAACTCTTAAATTACGAATGTGGGGAGAGTCATTTATAACTCTTTTTGCTTTTCGCTTTTATAAGTAAACAAGACAAAGATAACAACAAAATATTAGTGGACAAAATATGAACCGTTGAGGATAACGGTACCAAATATTTTGCAAAATATTTGGAAGCTTATAATGATCATTTTGGATTCAAACATCGTGGCAACAGGGTTTTTATTGAGTTAAAGTGACAATTTTGATTTTCTGTCTTTATTATAATTTAGTGTTTTTATTACTATTGCTATATCTTTATTGCAGATTTAATTAATTAATTTTTAGGTTTTTGTTTCATACATTTTTATAAAATAAGTAAAGTAAACTAGAATTGGTTTGTTGTTTTTATGTTTTTTTATTATATATTTAAGGATAAGTATTATTAGTTCTTTAAGTACCTGAATTTGTATATCAACAATAAAGCCATAAATTAAATATGCAAATTTTAATCACAAGTGTATTTCTTGGGGACAATAAAATACTAGTTAGAAGGAGTAATTTCTAACTCTTGAAAAGACTCAATATTTAATCTGACGTGGGGAGTTATTTCTTAATCTTTTGTAGGGGTTATTTATGAAGCATTCGATTGATTCATATATGAGTAAGTAGATTTATCATATTATACTTCTTTCAAATGACTTTTTTTACTAATCTGAAAGACTCATTTATAACTCAAGGAAAAGAATCATTTTGAGACACAACTACTTTATACTGGGGACGCATAAATGACTCTCAAATTCGCTCTTCCGCAATCGTTTTGAACATCAAAATGATTCAAAGAAGACTCATTTGCGATCGAAAATGTTTGCAGGGTACGCATCTAAGCATGGCAATAAGCACATGTTTGCGTGTGCGTGTTGAAAAACAAACGGTAAAAAGTTCAACAGAAAACTTGTCTGATGGGTAAACATTAACAACATTTACGTTCTTTTCGCTGAAGAGTGCACAGGCTCATTACAGTTTCGATGTGAATAATAAATATAGATGGGTGAGGCGAGTAAAACTGGTGTTTTTTTTGTATATTCGCAAAAAATTTAGTGTACATTTTTAGTCTTTAGTGAAAATGCCCCGGGGAAGTGAACTTTCAGATGAAGAAGGCGGAACAATTACCGTAATGAACCTTGGTTGCAGAAAAATTGGATAAGTGGACACGGCGATACTATTATCATTTTTTGGTCTTAGAAATAAGAGGCGTTTTTTCATAAGTGAAAGTCACAATATATGATTATTAAATTACTTAATTTATCAGTAAATATTATTTTCTTCTGTATATTAATCATATTTCGAAGATCTTAACAAAAAAAAAAACAAATTCACTACGAATGACTACACTCAAATGCACTAATTGGTTCATTAATATAACGTTTGTGTTCATTTATACAACGTTCGCTTTCATTCATACAATGAAAAAACTGGGTTCATACAATGAATGATTTTCATTCATACAACGTGATTTGAAAAAGGTTTCATTTGGTTTGAAAAAGGTTTCAATTGATTTGGAAAAGGTTTCATTTGATTTGAAAAAGGTTTCATTGGAAGTGAAAATGCTATATATTCTGGGTCGTGGTGAAATTCTGAGTCTTATCTAAGCATGCATATCTCTTTTTATAGATTAAATTATATCGACACGAATTATAACTTGAATGGCACAACGCTTGAAACTGTTGAATCCTTTAAAGATCTTGGAATACTTTTGGATCGCATGCTAAATTTTAGATCTCACATTTCTATGACTGTAAATAAGGCCTATGGATCATTTGGATTTGTCAAGCGCTGGAGTAAGGAATTTTCTGACCCATTTGTTACAAGAAACTTATATACTTCACTTGTGCGTCCTATCCTGGAATATGGATCTGTAATTTGGGACCCACAGTACCAAATTCATTGCAATCGTATTGAATCTGTTCAGAAACAATTTTTACTGTTTTGTTTACGTCGGAATAACTGGACACCTCAAACCTTGCCGTCTTACAAAGAAAGACTATCGCTCATCAATTTACCTACACTGAAAAGTAGACGTACCATGCTGAATATCTGTTTTATGGTTGATTTAATTAACGGAAGATTTAAATCTGACTTCCTTATTAACAGCATATCATTCAAAGTACCCTTTAGACCTACCCGCAACTTTGAACTGCTCCACATTGAATACTTTCGAACGAACTTTGAAAACAACGATCCACTTCGCCGTCTTTATAAAGAATTCAATAAATTTTATTATTATCTTGATTTGTCAGAAGAGAAATACAATGTAAAGAAAAAGATAACATTATTATTAAATACTTGATATATTAACAAACAATATGTATATAATGTTTGCTAGATTTGGCTTGCGGATCCTCTAAGAGAAGCAAATTTCATCCGATCCGGTTGAAATTTGGAACATGGTGTTAGTATATGGTCTCTAACAACCATAATTATATATAGCCCCCATATAGCTTTTTTTAAGCTATTTTTTTTTGGCAAATCTAGCGGTTTTTGGTGAAACAATTCTGGCAACGCTAGTCGGGACAGAGATTGAATCCACGACCTTTTGCATGCAAGGTGGACATGCTAACCATTGTTACACGTGGCGCCGCAAACTATGCTATATAAATATAACTTATAACGATAAATGTGTACTGATCACAATAACAGCTACGTGGCCCAGTGCGTAGTGTGTTGGCTTACAAATTGTATGGTCCTCGGTTCGATTCCCTCTCCTGGCGAAAGGAAATGTAACAAATTTATAAAATTTAATAATTTCTTCAACATTGTATTACAGAAAAAGGTGAAAGTGAGAAAGATGTGAGGGATTATGCAATTAGGCAGAAATATTATTTTTTTTGAGCACAAAACTCTTTGGGAGAAAATTCTTCCAAGCATATAATATTTTTGGGCTCAAAAAGCTTCCAAAATACAATATGTTCACATAAAACAAACATAATAATGTTTCGGCAATATCCAATAATATAAGTGCTTCCGGCAAAATATGTTTGGAACATATGTTAGACAGGCGAATTTTTTGAGGATGTACGATTCATGGCTCGATTATCCGTTCTGTTTCTAAATGTTTGATAATACATCATGTGGAGGTGGCAAATATACACTGAATACAAAGCTGGCCAGGTCCCAAAGAGATTGTCTTTACTCTAATGATTTTGGTATATATTCCGAGCCAAAGAATTAGAGAATTGAAGTAAGGATAACTTTAAGACACAGATCTTATTGAGTTTTGCGTACTTGGTACTAACAAACTAATTTTAACTTATACGTTTTTCTGCTTTTTTCCTTATGTCCTTTAAGAACGTGTTAACGACATCTTACATTTTCAAATTCAAACTCGACTTCAAGTAGAAATTATGGAAGATTTCAAGTAAAAAACTTCTTTAAAATAAAGTGATGAAAAACATGTCCTGTTTTTGACCGATTTTTTGCATGTAGTCAAGATATAACAATTCAAAAAAACTTAAAGACGATTTAATTAATTTTAAAAATTTTTTTCGTCTTGACATCGTTACAAGTGATGATTCGCGGATTTACCCGTATGGGACCTAAAGTAAATAGCAGATGAACGTATGAGTGTTTCAAGTTGAAAATCAGTAGAACAACGCAAAACAGTCAATTCTGAGTGATCCGTAATCATTTATTTGCCAGTTGTCTTCAAAAAAAATAAAGAACACCAACCGGCGAATAAGGATCACTCTTGACCACAACAATCCGAGCTCTCACACATCGACTGAAACAACGGCATTTTTGCCGTATAGTACTGAGCTGGCATCAATTGACTTAATTTTAATCCCGTACGTAAAAAATAGAATGAGAGGTCAACGTTTTTCGACACCTGATGAAGTTGTTAATGGAGTCAGAATTTTTGATTTACTGTCGGATCCCTTTAAAAGATTTAAGAACATTCTGGATAATTCATCTAACTTGAATTTGGCTTTACAATCACCAAATGAAAATGCTAGAAAAAGGAAGAAATCTAAAACTAATAAAAATTCATCGAAAAACGAAACTGAGACAATTTCTCCGGCACCATTAGATTCTAATACTATAACGGATTCAGATATTACTACTCCGACTAACAATACTGTAATAAATCCTTTAGCTGTTCCACCCATTATTATTACCCCGTCACATTCTGCCACACTGAATAGTGGAACAGCCATGGCGTCAGCTACTGCGCCCACAAGATACTAATACTTTCTATTCCCCTTCCAATATGCCTACGAATCAGTTACATGCTGTTACTGCACCAAAACCATTAAGAGTCTTACCGCCAATGGAAACTATTTTTGCTGCTCGTTTTGCTCCTGAAACAACTGAGGATGATATTCAATTCTACATTAAATCTAAACTGAATGCAAATGTTGATGAAAGTATCTAAACTGCAATTTATGGAGAGAAGGAACAAATCATCGTTTAAAATGTTTGTGCCTGAGGACATTTTTGATACTGTGGTAAACCCGGATTTCTGGCCGTACAGAGCTGTACGGCCATTGCATGCAAGGCCGACATGCTAACCACTGCTCCACGTGGCCAACAAATGTATGTTTATGTTAAATAATGTTATGTTTGCATGGGCTCGTGGGCGCTGCAAACTATGCTATATAAATGTAACTTATAACGATAATTGTCTACTGGTGACTATAAAAGCTACGTAGCCCAGTGGATAGTCTGTTGGCTTATAACTGTATGGTAATCGGTTCGATTCTCCGTCCAAGCGAAAAATAAAATTTAAAAAATGTATAAAATTTAATAATTTCTTCAATTTCATATTACAGAAAAAGGTGCCAAGAATTGAAAAAAATCGTGGAAGTGAAAATTATGGGAGGGAATGAGCACAATCTTCTTTGAGAAAATTCTTCCAAACATATAATATTTTTGGGCTCAAAATGCTTCCAAACATATAATATGTTCACATAAAACAAACATATTAATATTTCGGCAGTAACCAATAATATATGTGCTTCCTACAAAATATTTTATTTTTATTTTATTTTATTTATATATTTACAATCATAATGAATTATGAAAATAGACAGGTAATATAGGTGCTAACAACATAGGTTTTCGACCTGTCCTACAAAATATGTTTGGAACATATGTTAGAGAAACGATTTTTTTTGAGGGTGCACTGATAGCTTTGGCTTTAATTACGATTAATTACACAGCCACTGTGGTGGCATACACAAGGTCGCATACACAAGGTCGTGGGTTCGATTCCTGCGTCGACCGAACATCAAAAAGTTTTTCAGCGGTGGATTATCCCACCTCAGTAATGCTGGTGACATTCCTGAGGGTTTCAAAGCTCTCTAAGTGGTTTCATTGCAATGTGGAACGACGTTCGGACTCGGCTATAAAAAGGAGGTCCCTTGTCATTGAGCTTCACATGGAATCGGGCAGCACTCAGTGATAAGAGAGAAGTTCACCAATGTGGTATCACAATGGACTGAATAGTCTAAGTGAGCCTGATACATCGGGCTGCCACATAACCTAACCTAACCTCATCGGAGGTGGAAAAAATGTATTCAAAATTCATATGTGTTTGTGTAAAAATCATTGTGTTGTGTTAAAATGATAAGTTTTTTCCCAGCTAGCATTTGGGTGATTGTTTTAACAAAAATTATGTAAATGAGTCATATTCGATTACTTTAGGAGATCAAAAACTGCTATGTCAGTTATGTGATTTTTTTTTTTTATTATTTTCATCTATGGATTAAACCCTTACAGACTAACAGTAATATATTACATTATATACATATTGTTTGTTAATATATCAAGTATTTAATAATAATGTTATCTTTTTCTTTACATTGTATTTCTCTTCTACAAATCAAGATAATAATAAAATTTATTGAATTCTTTACAAAGACGGCGAAGTGGATCGTTGTTTTCAAAGTTCGTTCGAAAGTATTCAATGTGGAGCAGTTCAAAGTTGCGGGTAGGTCTAAAGGGTACATTGAATGATATGCTGTTAATAAGGAAGTCAGATTTAAATCTTCCGTTAATTAAATCAACCATAAAACAGATATTCAGCATGGTACGTCTACTTTTCAGGGTAGGTAATTTGATGAGGGATAGTCTTTCTTTGTAAGACGGTAAGGTTTGAGGTGTCCAGTTATTCCGGCGTAAACAAAACAGTAAAAATTGTTTCTGAACAGATTCAATACGATTGCAATGAATTTGGTACTGTGGGTCCCAAATTACAGATCCATATTCCAGGATAGGACGCACAAGTGAAGTATATAAGTTTCTTGTAACAAATGGGTCAGAAAATTCCTTACTCCAGCGCTTGACAAATCCAAATGATCCATAGGCCTTATTTACAGTCATAGAAATGTGAGATCTAAAATTTAGCCTGCGATCCAAAAGTATTCCAAGATCTTTAAAGGATTCAACAGTTTCAAGCGTTGTGCCATTCAAGTTATAATTCGTGTCGATATAATTTAATCTATAAAAAGAGATATGCTTGCATTTCCTTATGTTCAGTTCCATCATATTTGATGAGCACCATCTGTACATGCTATTCAGATCAGATTGGAGTAAGGATTGGTCATCACTATTCCGAATAACCTTTATAATTTTAACATCGTCAGCATACATGAGAGTGTAACCATATTTAATGGCTGATGGAAGGTCATTTATAAATAAGCAGAACAATAGAGGGCCAAGATGACTGCCTTGTGGAACACCAGAAGGCACATGTATTGATTTTGAAATAATGTTATCAAATACTACAAATTGTGTACGATTCTTTAGATAACTTTCAAACCAGGATACCATTAATTCACTGAAGCCCATGCGATGCAGTTTGTACAGTAAAAGTGAATGGTTTACTTTGTCAAACGCCTTACTAAAATCAGTATAAATGACATCAGTCTGTAAACGATCTCTAAAGCCTTCATTAACCATTGTAGTCAATTCCAAGATATTTGTTATGGTCGAACAAGATTTACGGAATCCGTGTTGTTTAGGCGATAGAAGAGAGGAGACTTGATGATTCAAACTATCAGAAATAATTTTCTCCAACAGTTTTGGAATAGCACTTAATTTAGCAATGCCTCTATAATTCGTAATATCTGACTTGCTTCCATTTTTAAATAGCGGAATGATAAATGAACTCTTCCACAATGTAGGAAAGTGACCTGTGCGCAAGGATTCATTAAACAGAAATGAAAGAGCAGTCGAAAGAGAATGAGCACAATATTTGAGGATGTTACTGGGAATCCCATCAGGGCCCGGGCGATATGAACATTTTATCTTTTCCATATAACTCATCACAATATCAGGAGAAATAAATGGAGTAGTGAATGTCGAATATTCCTGTATCATATATGGGTACGCATCAGATTGCTTGAAATCCTTATGGCAGTAAGTTGTTGCAAAGAACTTTGAAAACAAATTACATATAGATTCATTATCATCCCCTTCAACAGCACCATAGTGAAGGGTTCTTGGATACACATTTGATTGACGTTTAGAATTAACAAATCTGTAAAATGACTTTGGATTAAGCTTCAGTTCATTTTTAATTTTCGATAAATAATTGTTATAGGATTGTTTATTCCACAGGTTGTATTCTGAACGAGCAATTGAGTAGTTTGCATAGTCAGTCACAGATCCAGATTTTTTATACTTTTTATAAAGTTTATTCTTTCTATTCTTCAAGTTACGTAATTTACTGTCATTCCAAGGTGGACCAGTGTGAGAAGTTATTCGAATTAATGGAACAGATTGGGCTATGAATGAATTCAAAGTTTCATAAAATGTATTTATTGATTCATCAAGATTTCTCGCTGGTAAGATTCTATTCCAATCCACATTTAATAGTAATGAGTTCAGTTTTTCATAATCAGTTCTATTAAAAGAGAATATTTTATCAGTTTTCAATACGAGTTTATTTCGCATAGATCTCGAAAAAGACATATTTATATCCATACAGACAGTGGGATGATGAACATCTTCAGGATTTACAACGGCGTTGACGCGAGATAAAAACACATCTTTTAGTTCATTTGTAAAAAATAAATCAAGTAATTTATTTTTCGAATTTTGTATGTTGCTAATTTGAAAAAGACCATCTTTTAACAAGTTTTCAACAAATTCAGATTGATATTCATTTCTTAGCATTGGTACGGAGTAATTCATTTCCTCACAATATTTCCATGTAATAGATGGAATGTTAAAATCACCAGATAAAACAATCAAATCAGAGGATCTCGCAGTAGATAGGACCGATTGGATAGCAGTCAAATGAGCATTATAAACATCGTTACAAGAACCAGGAGGAATATAGGAGCAAGTCACAAACAATGAATTATGGCCGCACCTTATTTTCACTCCTAAATATTCAATTTGAAGTTCATTTGGAATATCAATTTTTGATGAAGCAAATTTCGAAGAAACAGCAATTAGGACGCCGCCACCAGATTTCTTCAAACCATTTGTGCGGTCACATCTATAAATTTGGTACTTGTCGCATAAGATTTCAGTATTTAAGATATTACTTTGAAGCCAGGTTTCAGTAAATATAATCAAATCATAATCAAAGCCAAAACTATCCGTATATAGGTTGCATAATTTTGTGTTAAGTCCCCTAACATTCTGATTATAATACGATACGAAAATGACTCGCGCTAATGGGCGTAAAATGAGTTCGTTATAAAATACAACAAAAAATAACAAAAATCTAACAAAAACCGTCTAGAGGAGTCATCTTCGAGTACTTTTGGTAATCAAAAACTGCTTAAACAGTTACGGGACCAAAAAATGGCACGAAAATGACTCGCGCTAATGGGCATAAAATGTGTTCGATTTAAAATCGTCTAAAGGAGTCATCTTCGAGTACTTTTGGTGATCAAATAATGATCTTACAGAGTTATTGCAAGTGTTTTTTTATTTAAATCACAATTTTAACGGGGCAATCTCTATAATATTGTCAGAAATATTGTCAGAAACTTCCATTTAATAATAAAAACGATTTAAATGAATTTGAGAATTTGCTACAGGAAAATGAAGAAAAGCTGAAACAAACTGTAAGTATGAAAGACGACGAAACAAACTAACAAATAAAATTGATCATTTATAATTTTTCTTAACACTGTTTACATTTTTTAGAAAGAGGTTACAGCAAAAACCGGCGGAGAAGGACACGCACAATTTTTAAGATATTCAGTTCGGAAAGTATATTCCGATGAACTGGCTACATTATATGGCTGGAAGGGGACTAGCACTAAGCCCAGTGCTGAAAAATCTTTCATAATAACTTTAATTAAAAGTAAGTAAATATTTATAATACAATTAAATTTTATTACAAGAAAATCACTTATATATTTTTAGATATATGTCATCTTAAATACGAAACGACAGACAGGGAAATGAATGTCGTATTACAAAAACATTTTGCCCATGCTAAGGATCGTTTGACAAAAACGAAAAGAACTGATTAAGTATATATATTTTTTTATTTAATTTTATTAAAATTAATTGTTTTTTTTTTATTTAAAGAAATATTAACAAATGATTGTTATTTATAATTTTGTTATTAAATACTAAGTATTTTAATTAAAATAATTATAATACAAATATTAATATTAAATATTTATATTAATAAAAAAACACGTATTATTAATTAAAGGGAAAGGGTTCAGAAAACCGACTCAAAAATGCACTTAGAAGAGTCATTTGCGATTAGAAATATGACTATTAAATGACTCATAAGTGACTCATAAATAGAGTAATATGTGATCAATTAAAGACTCGTAAGGAATTATAATCATAATTGAAAAACGACTCGGAAAAGAATCGCAGATGAGGTATATTAAGACTAAAACTGATCAAAAAACGATTCAAAAAAGACTTTAATGCTACTAAAAAATGAGTCGAAAAAGACTCTAAAATATTATAGAAGAAGACTCATAAATGATTTATAAAGAAGAGTCGCGGGTAGTCACGTTTTTCTCCCGACAAAGGAGTCTTTTATGTTCATAAAATGAGCTCATATTCTGCCTTTTTAATCGCCAAGTAGACTCGAAAAAGACTCGAAAGTGCTTAAAAAACGACAAAAATGCTAGCTGGGTTCATGTAATTTTAATATAATGTTTGTATTTCGTGGAATAGTACTTTCTGTATTCTCGTGTATTCACGGAGATATTGGTATAAGTAGAAAGGTTATTGTGTATACTTTCATGTGGTGCTAAGCTTTAATATGGCGGCGTCTGGCTTACGATGAAAAAAAAATCAAAATATTAAAAAAAGTAGTGTTTTTAAAAAGCACGAATTTTCAACTCGTAATATTTTAACTGCAGTAGGATCGGAATCCCTTTGGTATCGTGAACTAAATACGTTCCAAATTTTCGGGAAATGTAAAGTAAGCACGTATGGCATGAATAATTACGAAAACTTGTAATATTTGCGATCCAGTCAATCAAAAATGGAAGAAACACAAATAGCAGATACGTCATGTGTACCCATTGGATGCTTGCGGCAAACTAAATTAAAATTATAATAAAAACCGACTTGATCATACAAAGAAGGACTCGAGGATGCATAATATAACGGATTTTTTCAATAGAGCCACATTTGTACACAACTTATGCCCTGTTCCTGTATATCGAACGAAACCCAGTTCGAAAGAAAGGCAGTCACTCGAATTCGAATGTATTTGGGTTTTTCTATCTTTGAAAGTTCGATTCGTTTGTATGAGAATACATTGATTATTAAAAATGAGTATTTTTAAATTTTTGGCCTGAGAATTCATTCAAATGTTAACAATGCTTTTACTTTTTTCTTGACACTTATTGTATATGTTCGTTTATTACTCGACAACACAATATGAAGTGACTTGCCTTTCGAAATAAAAGAACAAAAATCAATGTTCTTTCGTTTGGAATACGAAAGAAAGCTTTCGTTCGATATACAGGAACAGGCCATTAAGCAAATCAAGGTGATACTCTGGCCTATCGGGCCAATTAAGTTCATATCGGGTGAAAGATATATATGGTAGCTACATCTGAACCGATTTGTTCGGTGTTTCGGTGTATATTTTTGGTACTCAAATTTTTAACATATTATTTTTAATTGCAAGCATATAATGTTCATAAACTAGCATAACATGTTTAGGACATTGCATTTTCTTAAATATAATATTTTTGGATGCAAACATATATTAATTTAAAAGTTTCGTATGAACATACGAGGGCGGTTCGGAAACTTCTTAGCCTATCAATGAAAAAGAATAGTTAGTTTTTCAAAAATATTTTTATTTTTCAATATAATCTCCTGAAACTTCAATACACTTAGTCCAACGCTTTTCTAGCAATTCTATCCCTTGATTAAAATAGTTTTCCTCAAGGTCTTCAAAATAGTGGTTTACAACTGTAATTGTATCTTCATTTGAGGTAAAACGCTTGCCAGCAAGGAATTTTTTTAGATTTGGGAACAAGTAAAAGTCACTGGGAGCTAAATCAGGAGAATAAGGTGGGTGGTCAAGCAACTCGTACTTTAATTCGTTGATTTTAGCCATTGTTAAAACACATTTTTGCGCTGGTGCGTTGTCTTGATGAAAAATTATTTTTTTTTGTGTTGTAAGCCAGGACGTTTTTCTCGAATTTGTACATTTAATTAATCCAAAAGGTTGCAATAGTACTCTGAATTTACTGTTTTACCCTTGTTCAAGCAAATGGATTGAACATGTAATATCACCGTTGGTGATATTTCACCGATAATAGAAATGCCCTTAAAAACGATCATGAAGAACACTTGAGCCATTATCCACTGAGGATAATGTATGTTAAGTGCATTTGGTTGTTTAGGGTGGTCTCTGTTACCTGTTCATTTTGCGTTGCGTTTACTAGGGTCTTCTTTCCTAAGAAGACCCTAGTAAAACGCCGCGGCATCTGTATATTAGGATAGCGATAATATTGTAGGCTTAGCATGGGGTAACCAAGTGTTGCCTCTAGACTAGATTTAAGATTTGTCAAAACCTCTGTGATAGCATAGATTCAAATAAAGAATTTAGTATGAAAAAACTACTCAACACGTTTGTTTCAATCACAAACAACCCTTTTGAAGATAGTCAATCAATAAAATACCTTTGAAGTGCCAAAAAACCGTTGCCATAACCTTACCAGCCGATTGAATTGTTTTTGCCTTCTTTGGGGCACTTCCTCCAGCTTCAGTCCATTGTTTGGATTGTTCTTTTGTCTCTGGAGTACAGTGGTGGATCCATGTCTCATCAAAAGATATGAAACGACGCTTAAAATCCATTTTATTTCGCTTAAAACGATCCAAACAGGCTTGAGAAATGTTCATTCTTATGCGTTTTTGATCGACTGTGAACAAATGCAGCACCCATCTTGCAGAAAGCTTTTTCATCTGTAGTTCTTCATGCAAAATTAAATGGACTCGATCATTTGAGATGCCCATGATATTAGCAATTCTACGCACTTTTATTCATCGATCATTTAATACCATATCATGCACATTGGCTACAATTTATGTTGTTGTTTTTGGACGTCCCCTACGTAGTTCATCTTCTATGCGTACGACCACGTTTAAATTCAGTAACCCAATTTTTTATTATTGCATATAAAGGAGCACTTTCACCTAACACATTCACCATCTCATTATGAATTTCTTGTCCCGATAAATCTTTTTTATGTAAATATTTAATGACAGCACGCATTTCTAATTTTTCCATTGTAAAAAAATTGCGGATGCGTCTTTTTTGAACACCTGTTTCTATATGAAGGAGTTGCCAGGTCGAAACAAAATTTAACATGTGTTCATAACAGAGATGGAAGTTTCCAAAACACTTAACTTTTTTCTGTTTATACCAAGCTTTTTGTGCTAGGCTAAGAAGTTTCCGAACTGTCCTCGTATATACGTTTTGAAACGTCAGAGAGGGCGAAAGAGAATAGAAAAAAAAGATCGGGGAAAAAATCATAATTATTTTCAATTTCTTCGTAGATAATTGAATAATTAGCGAATGAAAAACATTTTCATAACATAGTTTGCGTCGCCCACGAGCCGATGCAAACAAAACATTATTTAACAGAAACATACATTTGTTGGACACGTGGATCAATGGTTGGTATGTACGTCTTGCATGCCAAAGGTCCTGGGTTCAATCCCTGCTCTGACCAAACACCAATTTTTGTTTTTAATTTATGTATTTATATATTAGTATATGAAATTTTGCCAATGAACCTTCGAAATGTGTTTTATTAAAGATTACAGTCAGATAAGAACAGAGCTTGATATAAACGAAATGGATTGGGCTTTTGGATAATATTGCAAAAATAACAATTTTGGAACAAAAAAATGTTTTTGGTATAACAGATTGAAATTTTCGAAGAAATTCAAAACCTCTAACAAAAGAAGAACGTGAAGTCGAGTATAAACATACATATTTGTCCATCGAATCCTAAAGTTATTTAACGATAATCATTCAAAAGAACATTATATTTTACCCTCTAAATGAACCAATTTTTTGACAGCTAATTAAATATTCAATTTTAATGATACAAAATCAAGAAAGCGACACAAGAAAAATGAATACGGTAAAATTCAGTATATGCTGCAAAGCTTCTTGAACAGTTTAGACTAAGTTTTCTTTTTATTTTACCCATTTTTTTTGGCTTAAGGTATGTTTTACTGAAAGCTTCCTGATTTAACGAAGACCGCCTAAAGGCGGGATTGGGCATTAGATGGTTAAATCCTAAACAACAATTTTACAATCCACACATAGATTTATTTAGGCGTGAACTATTTTTTACTCACCATTTTAATTGCATTTAAAATTGATCGTATTTAGAAATACAAATAAATATGAATTTTTATTAACGAATAATTTTGTACTTAATCTCAATTTTACCTTTAAGGCCGGTTTAAGTTGGCATTATCGCTCTAAAATGGCCATGTTTTCACGTTTACTTTTCTTTGATAATTCATTTTAAAGAAAATAAACTTTTTCAATTGTTGCTTTGGATCATTCCCCACCAAAAAATTATAATGTTATTCGATTTTTGCCACTAAAATTATTTTTGGAAGTTTCCGTCAACTCCTCTTGGACTACTTATTAATAAAGAGGAACTAAACTTTGTTTTTATACATTTTACTGTTTAAATTTTCACTGTTTCCCCCCTTTTTTCATTTTATTGTCCCAACTCTAAATAGAGTATAGTGCCCTTTCGTTATTTGTTTTAATTCCTTTTATCTGAATATTTTGACTTACTCGTCGTACGTTCCGATTTCTTTTGACGAACCAAGACAAAAAATAATATGCTCATAATGCCAAAATGATAAACAAAACACATGTCCACACATACATAAAATGCTGCTCTTAAGGCAAAAACACATATTCTCTTCTATACTCTTTACTCCGAATACTCATTTTAATATTCAAATTAAATAATATTTAGTCTTAAGCATATCAAATTTAACAAGTAAAAAAATTAATTATGTCTAATAAATTTTCTTGAATTTGTCGAAAAATATTTACTTAATTTTGTGATATCGGCGCGATGTCAGCGTTTGTAATACTGTTTAGTTAAAATTTTCTAAAAATATTAAAAAATGTCTAAAAATAACTAAATGTTTTCTTCCTGGTAGGTTCACTGTTTTTTCAGTGTAACAAAAACTTTTGTAGCGTCAAAAGAAAACTTCGTAGTGTAGAGCATTTTAGATGTAGATACATCAAAAGTAATGGCAAGCTAACAATAAAGGCTTGTAATTTTTTAATATAAGTTACTTTTGTAATAAATAAATAAATACACCAAGAAAAAAGTGCCTTCGGAACTAAAGCAAAAAATGTTCATCAATTTAGTTTAGCCAATTTATTTCCATTAAGTTAAATTTTTGTTTGTTTAAAATAATAAAATTTACTTCCTTCAGTAAAAAAATCCTAAACTGAAAGCAGTTAGGAATAGTTCATTAACGGCCATTTTCATGTATCTCCGTTAGACTTTATCTCCCAGTTAGCAGAAAGTAAAATCGAAATATCTTCTTTCGGGTTAACTTTAACTGATCAATTTTCCTCAAATTTAGTAAAATTTCTTATAAAATGATAATTCTGACTTCTTTATTATAGAAAGCTTACATACATACGACTAACGGCATAGAAAAATATTTCAGTTCTTTCGTACTAAGAAGTATTCAACCATTTTAAAACTTAAGAAGACACGTTTGTTAGAGTATAGGAAAATTTTCTATATTTCTTTTATCTACATGTAATCGATAACAGTCATCGATGTAATCGGTATGTTTGCGCGTGGGTTGTTTTTTAGTTGGAATCGCGTTGTTATGGTATACGGAGGGATTGTTAAAAATAATATAGTAAAATAATATAATAAATAACAAATAAAATATATAAAATATTTGTTATTTTATATGTGAGAAAAAAAAATATGTTCGTGATGGTGTATAAAGAAAGAAAACAGAATAACAACCCCTTCATTCGTCTTCATTTTGGAATCTTCAATTAACAGGTAACATTCAGTGACGCTAACCTTTTGTGAAAAATTTGGTTTATGATTTTTTTATATTTGAAGGTATTGAAATTGTAAAAGGAGGACAAACTCGTTACGCAGCAACTTATTAAAAGTGAAAGGTACAAGAAGAAGAAAAAATACGTTTTACAGTTGATGATATTACATGGAAATTGGAAATAGTAGAATAATAAACTAATATTTCAAGGCCAGTCGATGCTGTTGATTCTTAGTTCTTAAGCTAAACTTCCATTATTATTAATCATAGATATGTATGTATGTCACATATTTCATATATTTATGTATGTCACACACTTACCTTAAGGTTTGCCGTTCTTTATATCAATCCGAAAACATATATTATGGAGAGTAACTGTTTTCTTGTATTCTTAAACTGCACGTGGTACTCTATGAAGTTTTGTTCTCGCAACATACTCGACGTGTTCATTCTGAGTACACTTCAATAAGTGAGAAAGAGGAATATGTGTTTGTTGGTAGTGAAGACATCAGCGTAGCAACAAGAAGTTACTCGTGGCTTTTGGTGTTCATCAAAATGTGTACCAATAGTTTTGCGACTCTCTCAAATAGATGTACTCATGTAGCAAGTACACGTGTATTCTGGATTTACAAATGGAATTGTGCAGACCTCTAGTAAAAAGGTTTACCACAAATATGTAAGATTTGTCCCAATGAATGAAAAAAGTTCAATAAAATCATTCCATATATTAATTCAATTCACTTAAATTTTTTCATTCTGTAGTATAGTGGTACATAAATATAGGAAAATGTTAACTAATATATGGAATGCATTCTACCTAATTTCTACGGAAATCGCAAACGATTTCGAAACTTGTTTCACGTAAAACCAAGAACAAACAATTTTTTGGGAGGAAATCAAAGCGGAAGTTGAAATCTATTGAAGAGAAATCAAGAACGTACCCGAATGTGTTTTTTTAATCATACCCAGCAAAAAAAGCGTCGCCAAAAAAGTAATGAAAATGTTCTTTTTGGATCCGGAAGTGGTGCAAAATTGACGCAGAAGCGATGAATTTAACATGGGCTTGTCATAGGACGGAAGTCCTCCATTTCAACAGCCGTTGCACTGAATTTGCATCACTTCTTTAGGTGTGATCCGAATTCAATGTTTTGGATGTAAATTAAGAAATTCTGTAATATTTTGTCAAATAAAAAATTTTTTATAATTTTTAATGGATTCTAACGCTTGTCGGAAACGTTTGACCTCAAATATTTTCAAAAATTCACAATTTTTTCAGATTGGATTTAGCATTTATTTCGACAAAATTTAAATGATTTGTACCATTTTATAAATTCTTACCCTGTTTTTAACCTATTTGAAACAAAAAAAGTTAAAATTACCCATTAAAAGTATGAAAAAACCAAGTTATAAAAAATTGAATTCAAAGAACTTCCTGAGTAGTTAAAATAAAGAACATCGTTGGGAGTGCATCTTCTGGAAGTGCTTTTAAAGTTGTGCCTTTGGAAGAACTTCTAAATTTTTTTGCTGGGAATATATGGAATGTATTCTACCTAATTTCAATGAAGGTTAAAGTGGCAGCCCGATTACGATTCAGGCTCACTTAGGCTATTCAGTCCATTGTGATATTTCAATGAAAATCACATCGTTCAAAAAAAAAAAAATAAATAAAAATGTCTTTGGCGCTATACGAAGTTCAACTTTCTTCACAATTAGTTCATTTTAACTTAAAGAAGGGGTCACTTTTTTCTGGGTGTATTTTTGACATTTTGTTGCAAGCAAACAAATGTTTAGAAACTGGAATTAACTATTTGGAGCCTTAAACAAAGATATGATTAGGGTGAAACATAACATGTTTGTACAGCGCAAACATTTTTTTGTTTGAACAAATTCTGAAAATATGTATGCTTGCATGCTTTGTTGTAATTAAACTTACATATCTATATATGAATTTCGTTATCTATCTTCTTTGCCATATTGATCTTTTTTCTACTCTCTCGCTCTCTCTGACGTTTCTAAGCATATATATGTTTATACGAAATTTCCAAACTTTATATGTTTGAATCCATTCGAAAGTACGCCAAGTCTAAAAAGTGAATTTTACAGGAAACAAGTTCATTTTTTTTTGAAATTTCTCAAAAACCGTTAAGATATAAATTCACTTTTTCGGTCTTAAAATCATGTTTATTGTCGATTCTTTTAGTATGTACGAATTAAATATATATTGATAGTAGACCATGGCTAAAAATTACTTAGGCCACTTTAGACCGAACAAATTTTTAATGGCCTGTTCCTGTATATCGAACGAAAGCTTTCTTTCGTATTCCAAATGAAAGAAAATTGATTTTTGTTCTTTTATTTCGAAAGGCAAGTCACTTCATATTTTGTTGTCGAGTAATAAACGAACATATACAATAAGTGTCAAGAAAAAAGTAAAAGTATTGTTAACATTTGAATGAATTCTCAGGCTAAAATTTTAAAGATACTCATTTTTAATAATCAATGTATTCTCATACAAACGAATCGAACTTTCAAAAATAGAAAAACCCAAATTCATTCGAATTCGAGTGACTGCCTTTCCTTCGAACAGGTTTTCGTTCGATATACAGGAACAGGACATAAAACTTTAGTCACAGGCTACGTACAATATAAACCATAACTTTTGATAGAAGTGTCCAATAAATTCGAAATTTTGACAGGATACAATCAATTCACATCAGTCTGAATAAAAAACAGCGAACTCCATCACAAAATGCTAAGTCGACTTAGTATACTCTGGTATGAGGACATCGATATGTCCCAAACATGTTATACTAGTTTATGAACATTATATGCTTGCACTTAAAAACAATGTGCTAAAAATTTGAGTTCCAAACACATAATTTTTATGCCGAAGCATATGAAAACATTTTTTTTCGTCAGTGTAGTTTAATCCGAACTCGTTAAATAGATAAACTTATGCCAACGAAGGGAATTTAATTCAATCGAATTTTTGTCAGTTTTGTTTTTGGAGTTTTTGTTTTAAGTTCTACTAAACTGTTCGTCTATTCTTTATAGTTAAAAAATGTCTGTGATAACTGTGGACTAGTATGAAACAGCATCATGGGGCCATTCTACTCAATTTATCACTCAAACTGATGTACACGAACACTCATTTAGCTAAAGATGTTAATATAATGCAACTACATTTTCTTCATCAACAAATAAATTAATTAGGTGGATTTGTTTAAACTTATTTTATGACACCAATGACGAAGTAAACCAAGAAGGGGTGGCGGCAAAAACAAGTTTAGGTGGTGTTGGTGATCCTTGTTGATGATGATGAGGACGTCGACGACCATATCCACAATGCGAACAACACCTGTAGAAGTCCTAATTAATCCACTTCATCTTAAAGCTATGCCACAAACACATGCACAGGGCACATCCATATAAGCACAGCTCCCAGAATACATGCACATACACACACACGCACGCACACATTTATATATAAACAATGATTACACATGGAAGGACGTCGGCAATACTAATGCAACCGGATAAAAAAGAAGTGGCATAAACATCAGGCTATAAACCTACTATAGACAACATTGCGGATATGATGGCAAAGCCACTTGAGCTAAACTAATTTAGGAAATGATCCACTGCAAAACCTCAGTCATAATTCACAAGGAAATCCCTTTAGACCTTTTGAGATATACAACCAATACCCTCAAAGCTTTTGTACGAACGGCATCATGAACGACATCATTTCATACAATTCTACCGAAACAAAACATGACCTTTTAACCACACGCACACATTCAATGGGTTGAGTTTTTTAGGATTTCGACCTTACAAGTTGTGATAAAAATGGATACACATATTAAATTTGCTACGTTGTTATGTAGTGGGCCATACACCATTTCTATTTAAAAAAATAAAATACCGAATATGCAATGGGGTAAAAATGGTGTGCCTATGCCGTTGGACATCGAAGTTCCACCATGAAGGTGCAACTACTTAAAATGAGGAGTCCTTTAATACGCACCGTCATTTATATGATCTACATATATTACACCCAGAAAAAAGTGCCTTCGAAACTAAAGGAAAAACTGTTTATCTATTTAGTTTAGCCATTTTATTTCCATTAAGTTAAATTTTTGTGTGAAATAATAAAATTTACTTGTTTCAGTAAAAAAATCCTAAACTGAAAGCAGTTAGGAATAGTTCATTAACTAGAATAAGGCATGGAATTTTACTAATACTTTTTTCTTCGCTCGGTATAAGAATTTACTACTGAACAAGAAAATTTTATTCACTGATAACAAAGCATTCGTAAAAATAAACTAAAACCAAGTTTCCTCAAATTTTGTAAAATTTCTTATAAAACGATAACAATGACTTCCTTTATTATGGGAAGCTTATCATACATACGAATAACACTTGGCATAGAAAAATATTTTAGTTCATTCGTACTAAGAAGTATTCAATCCTTTCAAAACTTAAGGAAACACACTTGTTGGAATATAGGAAATTTTCCTATATTTCATTTATCTACCTGTAATCGATACCTGTCATCGATATGTTTGCGCGTTGGTGGTTTTTTTTTAGTTGGAATCGCGTTGTTATGGTATACGGAGAGATTGTTAAAAAATAATATAGTAAAATAATACAATAAATAACAAATTAATTATTCATTTTAAATTAGTGTGAACATTTGTCTTCTTTTTTTCAAAATTATTGAACACAAATAACAAACAATAAGTCTATCAATGTTCGTGATGGTGTATAAAGAAAGAAAACAGCAACAGAACAACAACCCCTTCATTCGTCTTCATTTTGGAATCTTCAATTAACAGGTAACATTCAGTGACGCTAACCTTTTGGGAAAAAATTGTTTTATGATTTTTTATATTTGTAGGTATTGAAATTGTAAAAGGAGGACAAAATCGTTACGCAGCATCTTATTAAAAGTGAAAGGAACAAGAAGAAGAAAAGCATTACTTTTTACAGTTGCTAACTTTACATGGAAATAGGAAATAGTGGAATAATAAACTATTATTTCAAGTCCAGTCGATGCTGTTAATTCTTAATAAATATATTTAATATATTAATAAAACAGTCTTTTATTGAAGAAAAAGTGTCTTTACAAATAAATAAAACTGTATATAAAAACGAAGGTAAGCAGTTCTAATTTTGAAGTAAAAGGTTTGCCACAAATATGTAAGATTTTTCCAAATGAATGAAAAAAGTTAAATAAAATCATTCCATATATGATTTCAATTCAGTTAAATTTTTTCATTCTGTAGTATAGTGGTACATAAATATAGGAAAATGTTAACTAATATATGGAATGCATTCTACCTAATTTCTACAAACAAATAAAAATGTCTTTGGCGCTATTTCAATTTTCAACTTTCTTCACAATGAGTTCATTTTAACTTAAAGAAGTGGTCACTTTTTTCTGGGTGTAAAATGATTCTTTTATTCTTTAAATTTAACTCATATAAGGCCAATAAGGTCCTCATTTTTATAAACTTCATAATTCTTGTATAATACGATACGTTTATCGTTTTTAATTACAGTCAATCTTTTTCTTCAAAAATACCTCCACAGTGAATTTCTATACAATGAAGATCTCTCTATAATGAACAAATTAAAAAAAATAAAAAAAAAACACTGATGTTTCCTTCCCATTTTCCTGTATTCTGTTATAATTTCTATATAATGATGTTTCTATATAATGAAGTAGTTTTCTGGTCCCGTCAAGATTTATTATAGGAAGGTTCGATCACTGAAAAATATTATTAGTATTTTATTTTTGAAAATGGATTCGTTAGTACAGAGGCTACGACGACAGTCTTCTGACTTTTATATTAGAAAACTTTTAACTTTATATTTAAAAGTATGTTTATTTATGTCATAATATTGTAAAGATAGCCAACTTTATACATATAAGCCTACACTGAAAAAACAGTGAACCCACCAGGAAGAAAACTTAATTTTAGAAAATTTTAAATATTTGTAGAAAATTTTAACTTAACAGTATTACAAACGTTGGCATCACGCCGGTTTCATAAAAATAAGTAAATATTTTTTGACAAATTCACAAAAATTTATTAGACATAACTAATTTTTTCACTTGTTAAAGAAAATTTTGTAGTTTGAAGGAAAAACTTGGAGTTCAAAATTGCAAGAATGTCTTTAGTGACATACGAAGTTCATGATGGACGCCTTTTTGGTAAAATTTACAAATTTAAAGAAATTCTGAACTATTTTGTGGAAGACACGAATTTAGTTAATCTTTATGCTTCATTTGAGTATAGTTTTTTCCTCGGTTTTCGTTAATTTAACTAACGTAAACAAAAAATTATTAGAGTAAAGGAAACTTTCTCCAAACATAATAATTCCATGAACTAAAATAAAGTTAAATTGGCTTTAGTGAAATAGAGAGTTCACTTTTTTTTGAGTGTAGATTGTTTAAGAACTTAAAAGAAAATGGCAAATAAAAAGAAATCAGAAATCTATGAAAAATATTTATTATCTATTAAGGATTACGCAACCTAAATTTTAGGATCCCCAATTTACAAAATATTAAAGACAAATTTCCTTAAAGCAATGAAATTTTAATTAAAATAAAGTTTATAATCCTTGTTTCAAAACTTTTTTCATTAAAATTAGGGCACAAAATGTGTATATTTGAGTCCCTCCGTTAAAGTAGCATGTCTTTAAACATAAGGCAAATTTTCCTTAAAATAAAGAAACACATTTTTGATTTAAAGATTGATAAATCGTTCTTAAATTAATTGAAATATTAAATCTTTAGATTTAAGATATAAACGCTTCAAATATAGGCTAAGACTTATTTTGAGGATTTGGCATCTTTGGTTTAAAGATTTTGTTTGGAATTAAGAAAACAAATAAGTCGCTAAAAAGCTTCTTTATTTTAAAGAAGTCGCATCTTTGGCTCGGAATCAATACCAAAATCCTTAAAGGAATGTCGACATCTTTGGACCCAAGTAAACTTTTTTTGAGTGATTGTAATATATTTTTATAGAGAGCGTTTTCGATATAGCTATCATCGCATTTCATGAAAATTTCGTTTTGATATCTTTACCCAATCAAAAGAAAGTAAAAGATCGTGTGAATAAAAGCGGTTCCACTTCGAGAAGGAATGCCCTTTCATCTTGGTCACGCCCGTGTCATACCTGTCGCCTTGTTCTAATAACCGTATTCGTTTGATTTTCGCTAGTGCTATTACTTCTATATTTTTCGTACACTGTTAGAAAAATATGTTTTTCATATGTTCCGATATAAACAAAATGTGTTTCGGGCGCAATTTTAAAACACAATATATTTAAGTGCAAACATGTAATGTTCCTGAACTAACACTAAATGTTTCGGACATCTATGTTAATATGTTAGAATATATTATGTTTGGGGCATGAATGTTTAATTGTGTGAATGCAAACATATATAAATTTCGACTAAACATACATATGTTGTGATATTTTATTCAAAGCGACAGAGAGAGTATAGAGAAAGAAATAGAGATGGAAACCGGGAGAGTTGACGAAAGATATCAACATAACACAGCGAAAGAATCAAAAGACAATAATTTCTGTGAAACCGCTTGTATGTTGTTTCGGAAAACTGTTTTATGATCAGGCCAAAAATTTGATATGCTTAAGTCAAAATATTTTTTAATTTGAATAAAGAGAATAGACATTCGGAACCAAGAGAATAGACATTTGAAAAACAAACAGCTATGTTTTCGCCTTGAGAGCAGCATTTTATGTATGTGTGGACATGTGTTTTGTTTATCATTTTGGCATTATGGGCACAATTTTTTTCTTGGTTCGTTAAAAGGAGGGGTCTTCATAGAAATAACGAAAGGGCCCTATACTCTTATTAGAGTTGGGACAGTAAAATGAAATGAGGAGGAAATAGTGAAAAATTACACAGTAAAATGTTTAGTTCCTCTTTATTAATAAGAAGTCCACGAGGAGTTGACGGATACCTTCAAATATAAAAGCGGGCATTAAGTTCGAGTTTTGCAGCTAAAACAATTTAAAAAGTTTATTTTCTTTAAAATGAATTATTAAAGAAAAATAAAAGGCATTTTAACGCGATGGTGTTAAATGCTAGTAAAAAACTGTTCACGCCTAAATAGATTTATGTTTATATTATAAAATTATTTATGTATGTTTATACTCGACTCCACGTTCTTCTTTTGTTAGAGTTTTTGTTGTTACAAAATTGTTATTTTTGCAATAAAAAAATAATATTTTATCCAAAAATCAGTCAATTTCGTTTATGTCAAGCACTGTTACTGACTATAAATCTTTAATAACCCACATTTCGAAGTTTCATTATAAAAATTTAATATAGTATAAATATAAATGTGTAAATTAAAAAAAAAGTGTTCGGTCGGAGCAGGGATTGAACCCACGACCCTTTGCATGCAAGCTAACCACTGCTCCACGTGGCAAACAAATGTATGTTTCTGTTAAATAATATTATGTTTGTATGTGCTCGTGGGCGCTGCAAACTATGCTATATAAATGTAACTTATAACGATAATTATCTACTGGTGACTATAACAGCTACGTAGTCCAGTGGATAGTGTGTTGGCTTACAAACTGTATGGTCCGCAGTTCGATTCTCCGTGTAGGCGAAAGGTAAAATTTAAAAAAAAAAATATAAAAGTGAATAATTTCTTCAACATTATTTGTATTACAGAAAAGGGTGCCAAGAACTAAAATATTTCGTGGAAGTGAAAATTACGAGTATGATAGGCAATGAGCACAATCGTCTTTCCAAGCATATAATATTTTTGGGCTCAAAATGCTTCCAAACATATAATATGTTCACATAAAACAAACATATTAATGTTTCGGCAGTATCCAATAATATATGTGCTTCCTGCAAAATATGTTTGGAACATATGTTAAAGAAGCGATCTTTTTTAGGGTGTAGCCTAAGTAATTATAGGGACTACCATTGTTATACTCCAGCAAACAAAATATTTCGACAGTAAAAGCTTAGATGCATATTATAGGATTCAATACCCTTCATATATCGGCGGCAATAAAGTAAACGAGTAATCAAACTACATTACAAGCACTCATTTACAACCAATGCATGCATTGTAGATACAAAAAACAGCAACTTTACTTCATACTGACAATGGCATAAAATATGATATTCATGATTCGAGCAATACTTAAATCGAGCTCCTTGTTTTCATGTATAGGTTGCGCTAACTTAAGCTAGAATAAGCGAAATCTTTTAGTGAATGTAAAAGTTGCTATCTATATCGATCTGCATACACATAAAAAAAGTTTACTTGGATCCTAAGATTTTGACTATGGATTTTGGTATTGATCCCAGCCAAACATGCGACTTCTTTAAAATGTACATTCTTCTTCATTTTCTTTTCGCAGTACATTATTCACGTACAAACAAATGCCAGTTTAAAAATCCAAAATATAATGGATACTTCAAAGTAACAAATACTTTCTGAATTCCACAAACCTTTAAACGAAATATGCAAAATCCTCAAATTAAATCAAAATTGAGTTTCTTTGTTTTAAGAAAATTAGCCTTAGTTCAAAGAGGGGACGCAAATTTCCAAAATGTATGTGCTAAATTTAATAAAAAAATTTATAAATTTATTTTTCAATTTTTTAAAGAAATTTGTCATTAATATTGTATAAATTGTTCATCCTAAAATTTAGGATTTAGTTATACTACATTTAAAAACGAATTAACAAAAAGCACCAACACCAGCGTGTCTTCATACCAATGCCAAATGACCGAAATCTCAGCATAAAATCAATTTTTGAACTTGTGAACTTTTTAAATTTGGTGATACAAAAAAGTTGGCAACACATTACAAAAAAACAAATCCAAAACGGTAAAACAATAGGCAACCCGTTTGGCCGTTTCATGCCGCCGAAGTGGTAACTATTTGTAATTGAACTTTTTCTTGAATGTATAGTTCAGCAAAGTGATTTAGAGTTTGTGCTCGTAAGCAAAAAAGTTTTACAGTTATAAACATAATTTAAAATGAAAAATTCAAGTCAGGGTATGTACTTTTAGTAAAACTTAACAAAGATTGTAAATATTTGTTGGTTGTGTCAAAAATATGTGTGGTAAAATTCATACTTTTGATTTGCTGAATTTAATGTTTGTCCTATATTGTCTGGAATTGAAATGTCTAACTTGGAGCGGATTGGTGGACTTCTACACATCGTTAGAAAGGTGATGTCTTCTTTCTGGAAAATATAAATTATAAAGAGGTACCCCGTTACAATTACAATTTATTAACCTATATAAGAAGGTCAGAGAAACCACAACACTGCTTCTAATTGTTCAGCAATATTTATCTCTATTATAAAAAAGGTATTAATCTTGTAGATTTTATCGTCGTTAGACAATATACGAGTTTAATACATTTCATAGCTCGTTTCTATCTGCCTTACTTCTAGTATTCGATATATTCATTTCCTCTTCTGTCGATTCCAAAATAAAAAGAGGGTTGGTGTTTCGACAACAGTTCCCCATATTACTAGATTGAAGAAGCAGTGAAACTCTCACAAATGTCACCAACATAATCCACTACTGAAAAACGTTTTGGTGTTCATTCGAAGCTAGGTTTGAACCCATAACCCTTTGTATGCAAGGCTGGCTTGCCAACCAATGCACCACGATAGTTCAAAATGTCGATATTTTTAATTTCGTATATGGTAAAACTGGTAAGTTTAAGATACACCTTTCATAAGCAAGTGGGCGTGGGCAGTGGGGTATCGGTCCATAATGTTCGTCATACTTTTTTGGTAACCCCAGTGTTATATGTACAAAATTTCAGGGCTCTAGGTGCTTCCGTTGAGTTAATGCGAAAAAACCTGTCATTTGGTCCATAGTGTAGTGCTTGAAAGTAGCAATGATTTCAGCACTTTCTAGAAGCTGCACCAAATCGGGGCGCTGATTCGGTTGTTTGGGAAACTGTTGTATCTATTCTTTACAATCCTGCTATATGTTTTGCTGGTACGTCCGTAGTGTTGGTTGATGTGAAACATGTTCATGATTATGTAGTATTACAGGTTTTGTTTTCCGATGTTTTTGTTTACCATTCATTAGATTTATCTTCAGTTAGCTAACGATGTGGACTTTTTGACTTCCAAGAGATGCAGAAGTAAAAATCAAACAAATCGTAGGCCAGGGAATAATGTCTTTACGGTCGCTCACATGAAATGCTACTTATAGGATACTAAGCCAAGAAAGCAGATACTCGTAGATAGTAAAATATGAGAAAGCGGCTTATGTTCGCATTCGATAGTTATCAAATAATGTTGTAATATTCATGTAAAATAGCCAAAAATTTCGTAAGTTTTACGAAACAATTTTTACGAATATACGAAATGTCAACGAAATGACATTTAATGACATTTTCCTCACATTTCATGATTTTTGTGAAGAAGTTGTTTACGAAACATTCTGCGTTAAAAAATCTTCATAAAAAGTTATGAAGAAGTTTAATTGTAGTTGTAAAATTTCCGTTCGCGACATAAAATTGTCTATGATAGTGTGTGGGTGTATTCCTTTATAATTTTTTTTAAAGAATATCTAAGCAATTTGTCATTTGATATTATGAATAAAAGTCAGGCAACCAATCTGAAAATTATTCAAAAACTTAAGATGTAAAGTAGTGATGACATTTTGCAAACTTGTTACTATAACCCATTGCACTTTGAAAAATATTTTTTGTTTAACGAAACTATTTCCTAAAAAGTACTAAACTGTTTCACTAAAAGTACAACATTTTTTCGTAAAAAGTACGAAAGTTTTACATACAATTATGAAAACAATAACAAATTTCCTATTTTCCAAATTGTGAATATTATTACAATTCGTAAAGTTCTATTTCCAAAAGTTATATTTTTACATTGTTTGTAAGAAAGGGACGGCCTACAGTAGTTCCTTTAAATAAAGTTCTTTAACTTGAATGTTGTCTATAAATAGAACGGCTTGATTGTATGGGCTGCTTGTGCGTTGCTGGCTATATCGATAATTGTCGACTAAGCGAATAGTGTGTTCGACTACAAACTGTATGGTCTGGACTAAAATAAAATTTTGAAAATGTATAAAATCTAATAATTTCTTCTACACTATTTGCATTACAGAGAAGAAAATAAACAAAGTGGAAGTGAGAAATATATGAAATGCAATTAATCAGAAAATAAAAAAAATGTTTTGAAATAGCCTTTATAAAATTGTTAAACGTTGATTCGTATACAGGAAGTAAATATACGTGTCAACGTTTATCACAAAACGACTATAATTCTCTTCCAAACTAACTTCTTTACAGAGAAATGCAAATGGTAAACGATATTTATTTGTCAAAAATTTCTAGCATGTATACCGACCCAAAGCATACCTAATTAATAAGCAAAACTCGACTTCCCGACTTTTTAATATCCACAGTAGAAAAATGACAAAAAATCGACTGCAATTTTGTATGGTTTTCGATATGTATCCCAACTAGTGAATATTCACATCGAAGGGTCATTACGCCATGGAATAATTGAGCTATGGGCGACGTACGTTTTTGGGTAATTTAAACAAATTCAAAAAATGTCAACTTAAAACAACTAAAAAACAAGAAGCTCGACGATAACTCCATATCGTCGCAATCTTGGTTTCTACACTGAAAAAAATATTTACGTGATATTAAAGATTATACAACCTAAATTTTAGGATGCGAAATTTACAAAATATTGAGGACAAATTTCTTTAAAATAATGAATTTTTAATTAAAATAAATTTTATAATCTTTGCTTCAAAATTTTTTTCATTAAATTTAGAACACAAATTTTGTAAATATGCGTCCTTCCGTTAAAGTCGCATGTCTTTGAACTAATGCAAATTTTCCCTAAAGTAAAGAAACACATTTTTGATTTAAAGAAATTGTCCTTATATTAACTGACCTATTGAAACTTTAGATTTAAGATAAAAACGCTTCAAATATAGACTAAGACTTATTTTGAGGATTTAGCGTCCTTGGTTTTTTTTTTTTTTGGAATTAAGAAAACATTTTTTTTACTTTGAAGTATCCGTTATAATTTGGATTTCTAAACTGGCATTTGTTTGTACGTGAGTACCTTTATTAATAAATCTCGAAAAGAGAACGAAAATTTGATAAATGAGATCTGTATCCTAATTTTAATTTTATTGGTCCTAAATTTAAAGCCAGATAGGTCGCTAAAAATTTCTTTATTTTAAAGAAGCCACATCTTTGGTTCGGAATCAATACCAAAATCCTTAAGGGATGGTCAAAATCTTTAGATCCAAGTAAACTTTTTTTGAGTGTATTGAATGAAATCATTGTCCACTTGACAAATATTTGTTTTATTTTTATTGGAATCATAAACGATTTCTATCATCTTTTCACTGCATTTTCGTTTTATCAATTCTCGTTTTGTAATTAATGTCGATATTTGCTCAACATGGAAGTTTTAAATAAACTTGTTAAGTTGCCATCTCAACACGGGCCAAAAAAATTACAGCAACATTGACATTTTTTCTTAGGTTAAGATGGAAACAAATCCAACGTTTGAGTTCCCTCTGTGACAGAACACCAAAATAAAGAAAATGCAGTTGAAGCGTAATGTTGTTTTAAAACTCAGGAATGACCACAAAATTCAATCAATAAACCACGTTTTCATCTGGATCGTAGTGGTATTGGGTAGGGGGTTTTATTGTCTTTTTGGTCTTTGCTGCTCCTGGCACCACTACTGTGGTGGTCGTTTCATTTTGGGCTACAACAAATACATATGTTAAATGTACAACGAATGACCTTTTTTGGCTAGACTATTACCTTGTTCAGGGCATACACTCCCAAACACATACGTCGCCCAATTGCGAGGACATGGCCAACAAGTAATTGATGTTGACCCCAACAACCACAGAAGCATCAGAGTTTGGTTTGGACTGCGATAGTTCGTCTAAAACATGAATTCCTTTGTAGACACCCCCCCCCCCCTTCTCCACCACCACGACACATCCTCTCATCCTTGGCAATATAGTTTTGCTGAATTTGTCCATTTGGAAAAATGTTTACATGTGTCTCACCTTCAACAACAAGAAGCCCTTAGTTCGCCATGCTATGACGGTGGTCTTTGATCATTGTGTTAACTTCGGATATCCTTACATGGATACATTTCTCTCATCTCTACTTGCACATGTTCAAATATTTATAAGCAACAGTGTACTATGTGTGGCTGTGTAAGAGTTTGCCTATAGTTGTCGTGTTTGAATTTGGTGTTTTCTACATGTCTAGTATTCCGTACATATCTTCATAAAAAAATCATTTGAAACTACAAGTAATAAAACACTTTGGCCCAACATCTTCGAAATTTTTGGGCAGCATAGCAAATACGGAAAAATTAAAAACTAAAAAAAAACAACAGTTTAACACGAAGCTCAATGTTAATGCTTCCAGAGGGATTTAAAAAAGCGCTACGAATTCGAAATCTTTGAATTGTTTCAAAAGTTAAATTAAATTCAATAATATTGTTTTGGCTTCCATCACTAATTTAATTTCGTAAACAAATTAATTTTTGAGCGAAATTGTTTAATTGATTTGGTGGTTAAACCAATGCCAATTTAAAAATTAGGCAATGGTTTAGCATGCCCGCCTTGGATGCAAAGGGTAATGTTTCAATCCCAGTTTCGACCAAACGCTAAAACAAATTTTCAGCTTTGAATTATCCTCCCTCAGTAATGCTGGTGACATTTTTAAGTGTTTCAAAGTGGAACGGTCGATATATAAAGCACTGTTCTTTTTTGATTTTATGCCCTAAAAATGACACATTTTGATGTTTCTTAGTAAATATTTAATACAATGTTGTAAGAAAGAGATCAACATGTGTTTTCTTTATAAGTAGTTCTTTTGAACCTGCTTGTGTGTGCTTTACAATTTGGTCTATAAATAGAATTGTTTGCTTGTGGGTTGATGACTATAGCGATATTTATGTATTGATGATGTAGCGAATTATCTGGCTGTAAATCTAGGATTAATAAAATTAAATTTAGGATATAGATTAAAGGTGTGCACGTGACACGAAACTGTCGTGACTCACGCGTGAGTCGTGAGTCACACTGATGGCAACGGCATGAGTGTGTGTGAGAGTGATTAACCAACCAAATGTCGTGCGTGAGTTACGAAAATAATAACTTCGTGATTGTGCGTGAGAAGCGAATTTCGAAAAATAATCACGCTCACGAACATAAAACGCTAGGATGCTAGGAGTTTAATAAAGCTCATGATTTTAATCATGCTCATGTTTTCAGTCAGGTCCCTAAAGAAAATTACTCATAAAATTATTCGTGTGTCGCGGGATTTCTGGTGAGTCACGACATTTTTAGTGAGTCACTATATTTTTCGTGAGTGTGAGTGATCGTGAATCCTACCAAAAAATATCCTGCGTGAGTAATGTGCATGTGCACACATATAATACAGATCTCATTTATCGAATTTTCATTCTCGTTTCGTGGTATATTAATAAAGTTATTCACGTTCAATTTAAATATCCAAATTATAACGGATACTTCACAGTAAAAAATGTTAAAAAAAAATATACCAAAGATGCTTATTCCTCAAAATAAGACTTAAGATATATTTGAAGAGTTTTAATCTTAAATTTCACTTTTATGATGCAATGATTATAAAAATTCTTTTAATTAAAATTTCATTATTTTAAAGAAATTATGCAAATTGCGCAACCTAAAATTTTGATTTAGTGTACACAGGGAAATAATATTTTTATGATTATTTATGACTCAAAAGCTATATCATGCATTTCTATCATATGTTTTAATAGACTACATTTCTAAACCTCTGTTAAATTTTTATTGAAATACCAATGTTGATATACCCAGCAAAAAATTTTGGAAGTTCTTCTCAAGGCACAACTTTAAAAGAACTTCCAAAAATACCCTCCCAAAGATGTTCTTTATTTTAACTGCACAGGAAGTTCATTTGAGTTAACCCGCTTTTTCACATTTTTCATGGGAATTTTTTGTTTGTTTCAAATAGGTTAAAAACCTATTAAGAATTAATAAAATGCTACAAATTATTTAAATTTAGCCGAAAAAATGTTAAATCCTTTCTAGAAAAATTACGAATTTTTGAAAATTTTGACGACAAACGTTCCAGACAAGCGTTATAATGCATTAAAAATCATAGCAAATTTTGAAAATTATTTATTTGCCAAAATATCACAAAAATTCTTAATTCACATCCAAAACACCGAATTCACCTCACACATTAAGAATAATGCAAAGTCAGTGTAGCTGCTGTTGAAATGGTGAACATTCGTCCTATGAAAAGCCCATGTTAAATTCATCGCTTCTGCATCAATTTGGCACCACTTCCGGATCCAAAAAGAACATTTTCACTACTTTTTTGGCGACGCTTTTATTGCTGGGTATTTTTATGTTTACAAGACATGAATGCGACAATTGCGGTGCGACTAATGCCGGTGGTGTTTCATTTTTTACGAATGGTGTGAGCATCGTTCATAACATATTATTAAATATTTAATTCTAAAGAACATAATTTCTCAATTAATGCTAATGGTTTTTTATCTACAATATGAAAAGTAACTATTTTTTTTTTTTTGGTAGTATTTACCCAGCAAAAAAAAATGGAAATACTTCTAAGAGCAGAACTTTAAAATCACTTCCAAAGAATGTCCTCCAAAGGTGTTCTTTATTTTAACTACTCAGGAAGTTCTTTTAATTCAATTTTTTATAACTCGCTGTTTTCATATTTTTAAAGGATAATTTTAACGTTTTTGTTTCAAATAGGCTAAAAACAGAGTAAGAATTAATAAAATGGTATAAATTATTTAAATGTTGTCAAAAAAATCCTAAATCCATTTTAAAAAAATTGCGAATTTTTGGAAATATTTGAGGTCAAAAGTTTCGAACAAAGGTTAGAATGCATTCAAAATCATAAAAAATTATTTATTTGGCAAAATATCAAAATTTTTTTTAAATTTACGTCCAAAACACTGAATTCGGATCACACCTTAAGAAGTGAAGCAAATTCAGTGCAACGGCTGTGGACATGATGGACATCCGTCCTATGACAAGCCCATGTTAAATTCATCGCCTCTGCGCCAATTTTGCACCACTTCCGGATGATGTTTACTTATTATATTCTACTAACAAAAATTGTCTGTATTGAACACAATTTTTTAAATATTTGGCAAAGAGATTCCAGTTAAGAGCTAAACAGTTTAAGGCATTTACAAATCTTCTTCATTAAGTTCTGGGTTTCCAAAAAATCTTACTCTACATTCTCTAAGAGCGTAACAACGGCCTAGGAAATGTTGTATATTCTCTACTTCTCTAGAATTACACAATGTACATAGTTCGGCAAATTTGCTTGAAAGCGGTTTCCATTAAGATTGAGCATATCACAGAGGGCCTTGATTATCCATGAAATATTTTTTTGTCTCTCATCGACTATATAATTGGATTCTGGCGAAATTAGTTTTTTTATATATTCGGGTTGTTTCAGATATTTTTCGCAATACCTTTTCAGTGTTTGTGGCATTAAAAAATTCAGAAGGGTCAGCCGTTTTGGTTCCAATCCCGCTTATTCACATTCTCCATTGGCCAAACTGTTCCTAGCTATCTTAATTCCCTCACCCATAAGAAATTTTGCTTGATTAGCAAAGTAGTCAGTTGTCGAGGTAAGCGATTTTCATGATATTCAAAAAAGTAACTACTTCGTGCGAAAACTATTTCTGATATCCGAACGAAAGCAATTGCGAACGAACGGTAGTCACTCACTTTCGTTTAGATTTGGGTTTCTCTAACTTCCTTTCGTTCGTTCGCATAGCTTACGTTACCAGTGTTGTCAGGTTAGGGATTTTCCCCCAAATTTAGGGGGTTTTTCACGTTTAGGGGGATTTTTTGGGTTAACATTTATTTAGGGGGAATTTTGGGGGTAAAAAATATCTTAGGCCTTATAAAGTGGAGCAATTCGCAAATTCGGAACAATTCTGGCATGAAAAAGATGAGGGAAGTCAACAAGAAGATCCTAAATACAAGCAAGTATGCAATATCATTATTTACGTTATCTTTTTTAAAGCATTTTAAGAGTAAGACTGCTTTTTAAATTGATATTGTATTATTACATCCAAAGAAAAAATAATTTCTTCAGGGAAGAAATTTTAAACAAACGAGATTGTATTTTGTTATAAAGTATTTTCTTAAAGAGCAAATTTTATTTTTTATTTACTTCAAAAGAAAATTTTTTAGCATTAAACGAAAACTTAATTTGTCTAAAATTTCGTTTCTCAGAAAAGAAAACTCTTCTTTCAGTATACATATTTGTGTTAAATTTAATTTTTAAAGTGTATCACTATAGGATTTTTTCACGAAATTTGAGACCCTTTTTGTACTTTTTACATTCTAAATTTTTTTTGGGTTTTTTTAAAAAAGCCTGACCAATTTAATGGGGGGGGGGAAGAATCAAAAATCGCCTGGCAACACTGTACGTACACATTACAAAATCTAAATTATTTCAATTACTTCAAAAAGGTCCATACATTTTAAAATCAATTTTCCATAAAATTCAATCTGGCATCGCCGTTTATTTGGCAAACTTTTCCCACTGCTGATATTTGGATTAGTTCAATATTGTCTTTTACAAATTAGCCCGTGTATAGAGATATGTATTTGCATTTCTACAATAATTAGAGTTCGAGTCTCCTTTTAGTGAGTGTTTCATACGAAATGTATGCTTTTCTTCGTTTTAGACTTTCCCCTAAACGGTCTGTGTGGCGGTTATAATGAAAAATAGATCGATATAAACTAGAGGTCTGCACAATTCCATTTGTAAATGCAGAGTACACGTTTACTTGCTAAATGAGTACATCTATTTGAGAGAGTCGCAAAACAATTGGTACACATTTTAATGAACACCAAAAGCCACGAGTAACTTCTTGTTGCTACTCAGATGTCTTCACTACCAACAAACACATATTCCTCTTTCTCTTTTATTGAAGTGTACTCAGAGCAGTGTTGCCAGGTTAGGGGTTTTCCCCCCAAATTTAGGAGTTTTTTCACGTTTAGGCTGATTTATAGGGTAGAATTTATTTAGGGGGATTTTTGGGAGTAAAAAACTATCTTAGACCTTATAAAGTGGACCAATTCTCAAGCAAATTCGGAAGAATTCTGGCATGAATTATGAGAAAAAAGATGAGGGAAGTCAACAAGAAGATCCTAAATACTTGCTTGATTCAATAGCATTATTTGCATTATCTTTTTTAAACGCTTCTGTTGAAAAGGCATTTTTAATATTTGACATAATTAAAAACCATCTTATTGTAACTTAGCATCTGATTTTTAAGAGTAAGCCTCCTTTTTAAATTGATATATTGTATTATTACATCCAAAGAAAAAATAATTTCTTCAGGGACGAAATTTTAAACAAACGAAATTGTCTTTTGTAATAAAGTATTTTCTTAAAGAGCGAATTTTATTTTTTATTTACTTCAAAAGAAAATTTTTAAGCATCAAACGAAAACTTAGTTTGTCTAAAATTTCGTTCCTCAGAAAAGAAAACTCTTCTTTCGGTATATATATTTGTGTTAAATTTAATTTTTAAAGTGTATCACTACAGAATTTTTTAACGAAATTTGGGACCCTTTTTGTACTTTTTACATTCTTAAATTTTTTGGGCGTTTTTGAAAAAAGCCTAGACCAATTCTGGGTTTTTTTTTTTCTTAAGATTTGGGGGGAAGAATCAAAAATCGCCTGGCCACACTGACTCAGAGTGATCACGTCGAGTATGTTGCGAGAACAAAACTTCATAGAGTACTCCATGTACCACGTGCAGTTTCAGAAATACAAGAAAACAGTTATTCTCCATAATATATGTTTTCGAATTGATGTAAAGAACGGCAAACTTTAAGGTAAGTGTGTGACATACATAAATATATGAAATATGTGACATACATACATATCTATGATTAATAATAATGGAAAGTATTGCTTCGCACATAACTGAGCAATACTTGTGGTACCACGTGAAGTGAAGAGAATCCATGTTGTACTTTTTCTCAAGTACTTACATTTTTATTGTTCCTTTTTTCGGAACACGTATTGTTTCGGATAAGTACTTGGTGGTATATTACAAGCAAGTGTTCTCTTCACTTCACTACTTGCGCTCTGAGAGAAAGACAGTGTATGTACTATATTCGACAGCGAATTGCTTACATGTAGTAAAAAGTTATTCGATGCAGACCTCTAATATAAACCAATTGTATCACATATTTGTACTAAAAGCATTATTAAACTTATTAATTATTAAGTTTTTCCTTATTTACGAATGCCTTTTTCCATAAAACGAACGGTTTGTGCAAATTGTCTGAATGGAGTTGGAGAAACCCAATTTTAGAAGCAACGTTACGTTTTCGTTCGCATTGATTTTCGCCTCACTTGTCGTTTAGATAGAACTTAGAGAAATCCAAATCAGCTGATTGTCGTTTTGAACGCGAACGAAGAAAAGAATTCGGATATCAGAAATAGTCTGTAAATCGGATGAGATTTCCATAATGCGTTGTTAAAATGACGAACATTTATTGACCATATCAACGAACTATCCAACATTTACGAAATTCATCTTGCTCCTAACATACCATATTAACCATATTTGAAGATTTTCTTCAGTCATCGAATTTTGTACCCACGTGTATTTCATAAAATATGTGAGACCTGCTTGGGATAGCAAAATACCAAAAAGTTTTTCAGCGATGGATTATGGTGGATGTTGGTTATAATCGACTAATCGAATATGTGTAATTTCAGCTTTAAGAAGAATGTGATGGCTTTTATAAATTTCGCAAAGTCGAAAGTTCCGACGTGGAAAGTTGACATTACAACAATTTGGGACCCACCGTGGTGTATTTCTCAAAGTCGAAAGTTCCGACGTCGAAAGTTGACATTTCAACAATTTGGGAGCCACCGTGATGTAATAGCATACAAGGGTCCTGGGTTCAAATCCAATTTCGACCAAACATCAAAAAGAATGCTGGTGACATTTCTCAGTGTCTCAAAGCTCTTTAAATGGTTTCACCGCAATGTAGAACACCGTTCAGACTCGGCTACACCTTTCAAACATTTGTTTGTTTCTAGCAAAATGTCTTAAATGTAATTATCTTGGAATACAAATAATAATTCCATAAGCTATCATGAACGTTTACTCAGCAACCTACATTTTTATTTGTTGTAATTAAACTTATAGTTTTACAACACAAGTAACCAGCCTTTTTCGTTCGTGTATAAAGAGGAGGTTCCTTGTCATTGTCACAGAAGTTCACCACTGTGGTATCACAATGGACGGAATAGTCTAAGTGAGCCTGAAATATAGCTACTCAGCAAAAAAATGGAAGTTGTTCTAAAGGTACAACTTTATATTCAATATTTAAATATGGACCAATATGGGCGAATTCGTGTATCGAAGTTAGAGGGCATATTTTGGCATCATGTCCAACTTCAAGCGAGATGGGATTGGTTTGGATCAATTCTTGTATGGTAGTTAATGGCCGCTGGTTAACACCATGTATTAAATTTCCACCGGCTAAAGATCGATCTAGAACTTCACCACGACCAAAAATATACTATATAAGTTGTGTAAATTATTTTTAATTATTTTACAGCATTAGTTGGGTACAAAATTTAAATTGTATCAATATTTTTGTGTGGTTTGGGCATTTCTAGGATTATCTGTAGAACCATATGATTCGCATATGATTCATGGTAAAATAAATCCCATTGCAATACTCCAGTAACCGCAATTTCAAAGTAATGATTGACTAGATTACAAACGCTATAATTGTTATTACAGTGCTGGAATGAGACACCCATTTAATATGCAACATAAAACTACCCAATTGTAAGATAAATACGTTTACATCATGATTCCACAATGAAATACTCAATCGATGATATTGAATTCTAAGCGGCCAGTTGGTATTTACGATAGAAGACAAATGGAACACTCAGAATATGACTGGAATAGAGGTCAACAACACTCACCTGATAAAACTCGTTGATGATGACGAGGATGCGGTGGAAGTTGATGATGATTTCATCTGCCAACTGGTGGACGCCGTCGCGGCCGTCGAGGACAATGATGAAGAATTTATTTTGCAAATATGAGTTGATTTTCCATTACCAATGCCCGAACGATCTCCTGAGCCTCTCATTGTTGTCGGTTTGGATGATTTTATTCGAAAATCCAAAGATGTGGAAGTGGTCGATAATGGATTTGTGGAGGTTGTTATAGTTGAAGTGTTGTTTGTACTCAAACTGTTGTTCGTTAAGCTTTGGCCGTCACAGTTACTATGAGAGTTGCTGGTGGTCCCTGAACCAGAACCATCACTCACCGTAGCCGCCGTCACCATTGCTGTAGTCCTTGTCGTCATCATCATCTTGTGTCTATTGACCACATTCTGTGCCTCAGTCTGGGCATCCGTTATTTGTGATGCTATGGCTTTTGTGGCCTGCTGTTGTTGCAGCAATTTGATGTGCAACGTTTGGGGCTGTTGAAGTTGTTTGTGCTGATAGGTGTATAGGGGAAGTTTAGAGACACGGGTAACATCTGAGGAAAACCCCTGGAATGGTGTTCCTGACGATGACAATGAGGCTGAAGTTTTGATGGTAGTGGTGTTACTGTTGTCGGGGCTGGTGGCATAGATTCCGGGCTGTGCGGTGCCCGCAAACGAAGTGAATTCATTAATATTGTTGCTGCTACTGTTATTATTGTTGCTATCACTGTTGGCATCCATGTTAGATTGTCGGCCTTGCTGCCAATTGCCACTACTGATATTGTTGCTAGGGTTGTCAGCATTTTGATTGAAATGTTGCTGATGCTGTTGATTACGATTCTCACTTAATGGAGATTGTCGCAGTTTCTGCTGCTGATGCACGGATGTTGATGAACTTTGACAGTCTCTCGATTGTTGGTGCTGTCGACTTTGATTTGTTCGATAACTGCCATGTGGGCTGTTGCTACAACTCCCACCTTCATCCGTATGTTGTGGATAATTACTCCGAAATGCATTTTGTCGATAGAGTTGGGAGTGATTTGTTACTGTCGGTGATGTTGAATCCTGTACCGTTAGACTCGTGCTAATATTCAATGAGAAAGGAGTGTATGTAGAAGTGGCAGAATGTGGATGTAAATTACGTGAATTTGAAGTTAGGCGTGAACTTGGCGATGACCTTAGATCGTTCAGCATAATATCCAAGTCAGTGGCCAAAGAGCTCAAAAGCTGAAATTAAAGATAAAATAAAGAAACGTAAATTATATTTACCATATAATTGCTTGTTTAAACTACGTTTCTGGTTGATTAAATTGTAAATAGTCGATATACGTATTAGACGAATAAATATTGAGTACGTCGATTCATTTGAAATGTGTGGACCTCAGTATTCTAATTGAAGACAGCAAATGACTCGAATTCCAATTCATTTACCGCACGGTTAGTGTATGACGTTACCGTTTTTAGAATTTCAATAATCACCTTACTATGTTCATTATTTGATCTATCATATGGGTCAATTCGATTGTTTTCTTACAAAAAGTGAAAAAGGAGACATATCTCCTTATAAGGAAAATAATCTAAAACGAAGAAAATCGCGATTTAGTTTTTTTTAGCAAAATTAACGTGATAATGGTCTGGTCGAGATTTTACCAAATATTACCAATAGATTAACCCTTAGACTACCGATGTCCACTATAGAGGGCAATCGAAAACAACACCAAAATATAAATCGCCACTTAGTTTCGACTTATTTCTCGATGTTATATTAAATAAGAGGCTATAATTTAAATACGATATACATATTTTTCATATTGGTGGGCACTAAAATGCATTTTTATAAACATCTTTAACAATCTATGAAAAATGCGAAATTTTTGCACCATTATTCTACTGTACGTCTGCAGTAAATGGACATTCATACGAAAACTATAGTCGATTTTATTTCAATTTTTATACCTTGCACCACACTGTGGAACATGGTATTATAATGTTTGCAATACCCAGAAGGAAAAGAAATAGGCGTATGGTGACTTTGGCAATAATGCTCAGGGTCGGCCTCTGAGTCCATCTAGCCATGCCCGTCCGTCCGTTCGTCTGTCTGTGAACACATTTTTGTGATAAAATCTAGGCCGCAATTTTAGTCCAATCGACTTCAAATTTGGCACAAATATGTGTTTAAGGTCAGAATAGAATACTATATTCAAAGAAATCGGTGCAGATTTAGATATAACTCCCATATATATTTTTCGCCCGATATTGACTTATATGGCCCCAGAAGCCAGAGTTTTACCCTCATTTGCTTCAAATATTGCTATTAATAATTGTTACTTACTTATCACTGTGCATACCAGTCTAGATATATATCAACATATTATTGAAATTTGGATAGCTTTTCTAATATTTTCAGTATACATAAAAATAACCCAGCAAAAAAAAAACGTCACCAAAAATGTACTGAAAATGTTCTTCTTGGATCCGGAAGTGGTGCAAAATTGACGCAGAAGCGATGAATTTAACATGGGCTTGTCATAGGACGGAAGTCCTCCATTTCAACAGCCGGTGCACTGAATTTGCATCACTTTTTTAGGTGTGATCCGAATTCAATGTTTTGGATGTAAATTTACAAAAATCTGTGATATTTTGGGGTATACGTTACAAAAGCGATTTTTTTGAGGGTGCGTTGACCGATAAATCGTAAAGATACATTTGGGAATATACCTCTGTAAAATAAATACGAGTATATGTGCACAAATTGCTTCATTTCTCTTTTGGACGAAAATAACGGTACTTAAAATTTGTATACCCTTCACCACTACTGTGGTACAGGGTATAAGAAGTTTGTGCATTTGTATGTAACGCCAAGAAATAGTGGTAATAGACCCATCTTTTAGTATACCGATCGGCTTAGAATTAAATTCTGAGTCGATTTAGCGATGGCCGTCTGTCTGTCTGTCCGTCTGTCTGTATATGTAACTTCGTGAAATTTTGCACAGAGGGTAGAATTGACATTCTACCAATGCTGGGTAAATTTGATTGAAATCGGTTCAAATTTAGATATAGCTCCCATATATATCTTTCGTCCGATTTGAACTTATATGGCCACAAAAGCCAGAGTTTTGCCGTTATTTACTTCAAATTTTGCACAAATTAAGTTAATATTAGATTTACTTCGGTAGTGAAAGGGTTAAGGGTTCATCACAAAGAAAAAATGTATAAGGTATCTTCACAGTATCCTCTTGTGCAGTTTTAACTAAACGTGAACATAGAAAAGATTGAGTCATATCTGTGCAACCATTATATTGCCTTATCTTCCAAGGTTTGAGAAAAAAAACGTGTCATTTATTGCCCCACCAAGATGTTTAGTCACAGCGAAATGCTTTTAATAAAATTACATAGATACGAAGAGTGAACAACTCTAGACTAAAATTCTAGCTTCATATCACCATGTTCTGGTTCGATGAAATTAGTGTGCTGTTGGGATTTGAAGAAAACGACAAGAATTAAAAAAATGAAAAAACGATCGATAAAACAACGCAGATTTAAAAAACCAATTTTCTATGCATTGGGAGCTGCATTTGTAGCCATTGTGGTTACTCTAATTATGGATACTGGAAAAGCAAAAATTGGAAAAATTATTACTGTACAAAACGACGATGTAGAACCAGTAACGGAACCTTTTATAAATCTCTATAAGGTGAATTCACCAAGGCCTCCCCGACCGCCAGAACCCCATCCTCGTAGATTCCCTAAATTTAACTTAACCGACTATATTCCCGCCATGATGAGAAAAGGCTCAAAAAAATCGATTAATGTGAGCTATTTTAAGTTACCAGAAGTCGCAGGATTGCGCAAAAGCTGGGAAGATTACAAATTGATCGAAACGGATAAGGCGCGTAAGGGTTTGGGTGAGCAAGGTGAATCAAGTGAATTGCCAAAGGACATACCAAGCGAAGAGGTCCAGACTATATCGCTCGTGAATGGTTTTAATGCCTTGCTTTCAGATTTAATATCAGTCAATCGATCAATTCCCGATGCCAGACCAGAAGGGTAAGCAAAAGAATGTTGCAAGCATGATTATTTTGCCCAAACATGAACTATCACCAAATAACTTTGGAAGTTATTTTCAAGTCATTCAACAAAATACTTTAGCAACTGTTTTATGGAGCACCATCTCTACGAAAAGAAATGGTTTTTGACTGTCAGAAATTTGAATTTAAATCTTTGGAAATTTTTTCCATATTTTTATCGGAAAGCAGATGTTTTAAAAATGTTTAGATCCATATTTTTGGATTAAAATAGTAAACTGTAGCGTTTGAAAGCTAGTTATATAGCAGGATCTCTCATAAGCTGTTTTATCATTACATAAGCGCTCGCTTTAAAATTCCCCCTAAGATTCTGCCGAATACCAAAAATTGTCAACTGTGGTTAATCACTTCTTGGCAATGCTGGTGCCATAGGGACTCGACTAATACACAAAAAAAATTCACGAAATTTTTTCCAATTAAAGTCTTAATTGAGTTGTAAAAAATATTCAATTAAAAATTTAATTGATTCAACAAATTTTTTAATTAAAGCAAAAATCAATCACAGAAATTAATAGTATCAATTTTTGTTTTCATTTCATTTTATTGAGTACCTACACAACAAGATTAAAATCTTATAGTTACAGTGCAGGATTATAAATGTTAAAACATCTCCGATTAATAATAAGTACAATAATTAAATTTAAAGAAAATAAATTAAAATTAGAATAAATAAAAATTGTATTAATAATAATAATTAATTTTTTAATTGGATCAATTACTTTTTAATTAACTTTCAATAAATTTTTTAATTGATACTATCATTTCTGTGATTGAAGACATTTCAATAAAAAATTAATTGGATCAATTAATTTCGTGATTGAATAAGAAAACGATTTTTTGTAGAGAAAGAGGAGTCAACCATTCGATTGACAGGCTTAATGTTTGGTCTTTACGATGGAGTAGTTGTAAATCTCACAAATTTTAGACTTATTTTACTTTATTTATTATTTGACTTAATAATTTCCAATATTTATTTTGCTTTTATTTAGGTGCTCGTCGAAAACTTATCTAGGCCAGTTACCCACTGTTAGTGTGGTGATACCATTTTACAACGAATACTTCAGTGTCCTGGCTCGAACTCTGCATAGCATCGTGAATCGAACTCCTGATTCCTTACTGGCAGAAATAATCATTGTGGATGATTTTAGTAAACGCGAATACTTGAAAGAATCGCTAGAACTTTATGTCAATGAAAACTTTGGTAATTTAGTCAAAATTGTAAGACTCCAGCAACGTACTGGATTAATTGGAGCTCGATTGGCTGGAGCTCGTCAAGCCGAAGGCGATGTTTTAGTTTTCTTTGATTCACATATTGAATGTTCATACAATTGGCTACCACCTTTACTGGAACCCATTGCTCTAAATCGAAAAATTTGCACCTGCCCTATAGTTGATGTTATAGAACATGACACGTTTCGTTACCGATCTGCTCAGAATAAGGGCGCACGTGGAGCTTTTGATTGGACTATGTTGTACAAAACACTTCCTCAACTCCCAGAATTTTCGAAGGATCTCATGCAACCCTATCCCAATCCAATTATGATTGGTGGTCTTTTCGCCATTGATCGCGAATTTTTTTGGGAGTTGGGAGGCTACGATGAGGGCTTAGATATTTGGGGTGCCGAACAATTTGAACTAAGCTTCAAAATCTGGATGTGTGGAGGGCTGTTATTTGATATACCATGTTCGAGAGTGGCTCATATCTTTCGAGGTCCATGGGAAACTCAGGAAAAACCAAGAGATTATAATTATGTAGCAAGAGTAAGTAGTTCTTTTGACAACTTTCTAAACTGAACAGAAATGCCATGAAATTTCTAATTTGAATTATAGATTATCCAGTATATATACATAGATAGTAGAACTGGAAATAAATCTGAATGATTATCAGTTTGCTTTACGACGCGTTTATAATATGAAAATTGTAAGATCGTTACTTTATGAAGAGAAGCAACTTTTGTCATTGTGAAAAATCGGATACTCGAAAAGCAATTTCGCGTGTTTATAAAACGTATCCTTTTTGAAAGAACAATATGGAGCACAAAGGTCGTTGCTCCAGATATTCTCGAACTATTGACAAGTCGAAACTACGCAATTCAAAAAATGGAACGATACGCGCTTCAACAACGCATTGAAATTATCATTTCAAAACGGTGAAAACCAATTCTATGAAAGTTCATGTAAAATCATCTTAATTGATGAGACTTATTTCCATCTAGAAAACCGAGCTTTATTGTTGAAAAGCCTCTCTGTTATGGTCTTCGGCAAAAATGTTTTTCTCCCAGTAAGGGAAATGGTCACCAACTAAAATTCTATGACTTTTAAGAACTTTTCCCCAATTAAAAGAATACAGATAGGGTCTATAATGTTAAAATCGTAATGAAAGAAACTCTTTTCGTCGGCGTAATAACAAGACCATTAAGAAAAAATTATTTACAAAACGTATTTCTTATTTTTATATAAACCAATTTCGGTATACTTCCACCTTTGTAGTTAATACTACGAACAAGATTTGTTTTATTCGTTTCTTCAACTTCATGCGAAGGATGGAAAATCTAATATTTTAAAAAGGACTAAAAAGGCATTTTTTAAGTGAAAGGGAACTTTTCATTAAATATTGTTATATCAATAAACCATACCACCAAAAAAGAATCAAACTTATAATTAATTACACATTTTTATTGACACTTTCATCATTAAGTACTATGGGGGTGTAAACCTTGTTTTGTGTAACTCTGATATCTTCAATTTCTTACATTTCATATTAAAAGCAAATTAATTAAAAATAATAATTTTTTGGCAAAATTTTCCAAAAACGAATGAGGTAAAATTTACCACCACCACAGTTTTCCCATACCTTCTTACTTCAAAAATATTTCACACAAGTCCATTGGATGATTATTGTCTAGAACTAACTTTCGCATAAAATTGCACGCCATTTGTTTGTATAGAAATTCTAATCTTCAAATTATGAGTTCTGGTACTATTTCACTCGTACTATAGTACTGCATTTTCCATCGCTGCATCATGTATGATATGAACAGAGTTGCCAGGTGATTTTTGAATCTCCCCCCCCCCCCATATCTTAAGAAACAACCCCTAAATTGGTCTAGAGTTTTTTCAAAAACCCCCAAAAATTTAAGAATGTAAAAAATTTCGTAAAAAAATCCTGTAGTGATACATTTTAAAAATTTAATTGAATAAAAATATATAATAATACGATATCAATTTAAAAAGCAGGTAAAACAGACTAATTTAATGTATAAATATTTTAAATCGAATTAATTTAAAAAAATCGGTTTACAAAGTAAAAAAATAAACGAAATTCGGTAAATATATACATTATTAAAATTTTAAATCGCTGAACCATTGCACCACGGTAGCTCCCTAAGACCCATAATTGAATGAAAATTTAACTCTAAAAATGCTTTCAGCTGCTAAGTTAAAATACGATTTTTTTAACTGTGTCAAATATTTAAAAATTAAATTAAAAAGAAGCAATTGAAAAGGATAATGAAAATAATGGTAATGCCTACTTGTTTATATTTAAGAACTTGGGTTGATTTCCTGCATCTTTCTCCCCCAATTTCATGTCAGAATTGTTCCAAATTTGGTTGAAAATTGCTCCACTTTATGAGGTCTAGGATATTTGTTTACCCCCAAAATCCCCCTAAATAAATGTTACCCCTAAAAATCCCCCTAAACGTGCAAAAACCCCCTAAATTTGGGGGGAAAACCCCTAACCTGGCAACACTGGATATGAAGCAGGGATGGATGCACGACAATTTCGTATCACGTGCACACCTCTACCACCTACTGTAAAAAATTATGGACTACCATCAAGTCCAATAATGATGTGGATGAGTAAAAAAAATACCAACGGAAATTTTGATCTAAGCAAGTAAGGAAAGTCTAAAGTCGGGCGGAGCCGACTATATTAAACCCTGCACCACTTTGTAGATCCACAATTTTTGATAGCATATCCAATGTGTTGAGTGTTATATATGAAGTGTTTTGTTCCCATATACATATTTTTAAATTTGACCCGTTATGGATAAAATTCGTTAGATTTCTTCAAAAATTTGTAGATTATAAATTTAAGTCGGCTAATGTCCTGGGGTGGAACACAACGTTAGTAAAAAAATATTTATATCTGACCCAATTTTGAGGCAACTTCGCAGTAGTGTATTTATGATTTATCGGTTGATTAGCAGTTACGATTTTATAAGGAAAATGTGGGTATTTTGGCAATTTTTGGCCAAATCGGAAAAACATATATATGGAAGCTATATCGAAATCTGAACTGATTTGCAATGCATAGTTACTATGTAAATTTTACTCCCTGTGCACAATTTCACTTAAATCGGTCTTCAAATTTGACCTCTGTTGCGATATGACGGAAAATCGGGCGAAAGATATATATGGGAGCTATATCTCAATTTGAACCGATTTCAACTAAAATTGGCATGCATATCCAGAACCTTAGTTCCACTCCCTGTGCAAAGTTTCGGGGGTAAAATTTAATATACATGTGGGAGCTATATCTAAATCTGAATCGATTTCAACCAAATTCGGCATTCATATTAAGAATGTTAATTTTACCCCATTTGCAAGATTTCGCATAAATCGGAGTAAAACTCTGGCTTCTGAAGTCATATAAGTGCATATCGGACGAAAGATATACATGGGAACCAGGTTTACCATTTTGGTCCGATTGGTCCAAAGTTGGTATTTGGTCGGACCAAATGGAATTTGGTTGATTTGGTCCATTTTCGTCAAATCTATATTTTTTTCAAAATTTTCAATTGAAATAAAATTTTGACAAAACTTGTGTAGAAATAAAATTTTGACAAAATTTTCTATAGAAATAGAATTTTGACAAAAACTTCTATATGAATAAAATTTTAACAACATTTGCTATAGAAATAAAATTTTGCAAAAATTTTGTATATACATACAAAATTATGAAAAAATTTTGTATAGGAAGACAATTTTGTAAAAATTTTATATAGAAATAAAATTTTGCAATGACTATCTATAGAAATACAATTTTGAGAAAATTTTCTATAGAAATTTTGTGAAAATTTTCTGTAGAAATAAAATTTTGTGAAAATTTTCTATAGAAATAAAATTTTGTCTATAAAAATAAAATTTTGAGAAAAATTTTTATAGGAATACAATTTTTACAAAATTTTCTATAGGAATAAAAAAAAATTTCTATAGAAATAAAATTTTGACAAATTTTTCTATACGAACAAAAATGGTCCCCTGGTACGAATTTTGGTCCAATGTTGGACAAATATTGGTCCAAACTAAAAATTCATTGTGGCAACGCTGATGGGAACTATACCTAAATCTGAACCGCTTTCTTCCAAAATCAATTCTATTCTGATCCAAAACACATACTTGTGCCAAATTTCAAGTCGTTTGGACTAAAACTGCGACCTAGACTTTGATCACAAAAATGTGTTCACAGACTAAATCGACTCAGGAGCTTACCCTGAGCATTTTTGCCAAAGACCCATGTGTCTATCTCGTCTCCTTCTGGGTGTTGAAAACATATTCACTAACTTATAATACCCTGTTCCAAAGTGTGGCTCAGTGTATAAATACTCATCACACAATCTACTAGAACGTGACTTTTGCTTCTCAGTCGATCAGCCCTGGCTGCATATCCGCTTGGTTTTTTTATACACATTAGAGGAATATTATTACCAGCAAAAACCACTAGTGGTTCTTCCAGTATTACCGGTAATCAAAAATTTACTTGCAATATTACCGGGGACAATAAAAAAATAATAAGTAATGGGTTACTACTCACAATAAATATCGGTTACCAGTCGCCGACCCATATCTAAAACAATATTTTCGCAACCAAAAATCGTTCATGACATTATTTTTCTTTATGGCATTACAGAATCACAAGCGAGTAGCTGAAGTTTGGATGGATGAGTACAAACATCATTTTTATAAACGCAAGCCAACACTTTATGAGAGTATCGATGCTGGAGACTTAACAAAGCAACATCAACTTCGTCAGTCATTACAGTGTAAGCCATTCCAATGGTTTTTAGATGAAATAGCACCCGATTTACTTTTGACCTATCCTACAACCAATCCCGAAAGCTATGCTTCGGGTACCATACAAAGTCTTGCCTATCCCAAATACTGTGTGGACACCATGAATGGTCACAGTAATAGTTTGGTGGGTTTATATTTTTGCGCTGAAAACAAAACCAATCCTCAACCCAATCAGTTTTGGGAATTGAGTTCGCATCGTGAAATACGACTACATAATGGAGATCTGTGCCTAGATGTTCAAAGCATCAATCGCAATGCCAAAGTTTTAATGTGGAATTGTCATCAGCAAGGGGGAAACCAATTTTGGTATTACGACAACGACCTCAAATGGCTAGTGCATGGTAGAGCTGGTGTAAATTGTTTGGAAGCTGTAAGAAGAGGCGATGAAGTTTCTGTCAGAGCAAACGCCTGCGACAACACAAATCCTCGTATGAGATGGCAATTTGCCTCGGTGAATCAAGAGCTTTTGGATACCTTCCATTTTGACCTAGAGTAGTTTAATTTTTCCAACAGTGTATTTCTCATTGATTGTTATCTTATAATTGATTTGAGTATCATTCTTATTTTTTATTTTATTTTATAAAAATGCACAATCATCCTAAGAACAAAAGAAAAATAAAACATCCGATGAACATGTCTGATAAATACTTCACTCAATTGGCAACATCAACTCTAAGCAACGACATATATAAATTGATATTGAGATGGAAAAAAGCAAACTATCAGATATCATGTTTGCTATCCACTCCTTCTGTACGGTAGACGATATCTAACACATTTACTTAGACGATATCCAGTGAACCAATAGGAATGCGATGTGAATGTGTGAGACCAATATAACATGAAGACTGTTCATCCTGTAAATCCTAATTTTTGGTCATAATTGCCCAAACCAATTTTATATGAGTATATTTTTTGCATGATCATTATTTCGACTTGAAACTTCCTAACTTTTATATTTTTTTAAGAATTTTATTCTAAAGAACTAATTGAGTTTACTTCTTAGCCTAGCACAAAAAGCGCGGCATAAACAGGAAAAAGTTAAGTGTTTTGGAAACTCCATCTCTGTTATGAACACATGTTAAATTTTGTTTCGATCTGGCAACTCCTTCATATAGAAACAGGTGTTCAAAACAGACGCATCCGCATTTTTTTATAACGGTAAAATTAGAAAAGCGTGCTGTCATTAAATATTTACATAAAAAAGGTTTATCGGGACAAGAAATTCATAATGATATGGTGAATGTGTTAGGTGAAAGTGCTCCTTCATATGCAACAGTAAAAAATTGGGTTGTTGAATTTAAACGTGGACGTCCAAAAACAGCAGCAACAACAGAAATTGTAGCCAAAGTGCATGATATGGTATTAAATGATCGACGAATAAAAGTGCTAATATCATGGGCATCTCAAATGATCGAGTCCATTTAATTTTGCATGAAGAACTACCAATGAAAAAGCTTTCTGCAAGATGGGTGACGCATTTGTTAACAGTCGATCAAAAACGCATAAGAATGAACATTTCTCAAGCTTGTTTGGATCGTTTTAAGCAAAATAAAATGGATTTTAAGCATCGTTTCATAACTGTTGATGGTACATGGGTCCACCACTATACTCCAGAGACAAAAAAACAATCCAAACAATGGACTGAAGCTGGAAGAAGTGTCCCAAAGAAGGTAAAAACAATTCAATCGGCTGTTTTTCATATGTTTGGGTGTACAAATTATATGTTTGGAACTCAATTTTTGTAACACAATTTTTTAAGTGCAATCATATAAAGTTCATAAACTAGCATAACATGTTTGGGACATATATGTCAATGTGTTAGAACATATTATGTTTACGATATAAACTGTTTGTAAATATAATATGCTTTGATGCAAACATATATTAATTTAGATATATCCTATAAACATATATGTGTGCTAGACAGTATGCTGCAAGTAAAATAATGGATGTAACCAATTGGCGCCTTAAAAATATATCCACACAAAGAAAATGTCATTAAAATTTTTTTCTACCATGGTATGCCCTAAGGTGAAACATAATGTGTTTGAACAATACAAACAATAGTTTGGTTGGACCAATCCTGAAAATATATATGCTTGAAGCAAAATGTGTTTGGGGTATATGTTACAAAAGCGATTTTTTTAGGGTATACGAATGAACTAAAATATTTGTTTATGCCAAATGTTATTCGTATGTATGATAAGCTTTTTATAATAAAGGAAGTCAGATTTATCACTTTATAATAAATTTTACTAAATTTGAGGAAACTTGGTTTTGTTCGGGTTTTGTTTATGTTTACGAATGATTTGTTATCAGTGAATAAAATTTTCTTGTTCAGTAGTAAATTCTTATACCCAGCGAAGAAAATAGTATTAGTAAAATTCCATGCCTTATTATAGTTAATAAACTACTCCTAACTGCTTTCAGTTTAGGATTTTTTTATTGAAACAAGTAAATTTTGTTATTTCACACAAAAATTTAACTTAATGGAAATAAAATAGCTAAACTAAATTTATGAACATTTTTTCCTTTAGTTTCGAAGGCACTTTTTCTGGGTGTGGGGCAAACATGCCATGTTCTCCGTCTAAAAATAACATTTTGCTCTTGAAACATTTTGTGCGGTGATCATATTCCTTCTCTGCGTGTACCAACGCCCTCTATAGTATCGATATTTCTCGATACTATAGAGGGGTTAGAATTATGTAATAAAAAGATTAAAAAAAACTACACCACTAAAAGCAAATCTTTTGTGCGACTTTTTTACAATTTCCAACGATAACACCTCCTAAGTCGAGACCCATTAAAATAGTCTGTTTTATTTTATCCGACTATAAATTGGCGCTATGAACTCCACATTGACAAACATGAAAATGGGCAGTCTTATCAGTTCATGGGCAGGTTTAAATATAGGTTAGGTTGAATCTGTTTTAATCTGGGTTTTCCTGTCTCACTTTGACTGATATTCACAAAAGCCAGTATTCGGCTTCTCGAACTCTTTCTTTTTCATCAACTCTTATATTTAACCACATCTGGTGTGATAACAACAAATAGATGAACAATGCCGAACAGTCAGAGCTAGATCGACTTAGGAGGCGATACAGATCACATCAGTGTAATAGTATTGCGTCGAATTTTCATAAAATTACTGTGTCTGTTAAACTCAATTTTAGAATGTACTTGAATTCAAATATGTTGGAAACGGATTTATCCGATTTGACAAAGGTTTCATGTGAAGAGATACAAATCCTAGTACTGAGCTACTATGAATTAGCATAACAGAATATACAAGGTACCAGATGACAGTTTTTAACATTAGGATTAATTCGGTAGTGAAACTTTATTTTAGAGCATGGAAGTTATTAATTTTTAGTCCCCCACATGAGAAGGTTTACTTCATTTTAATAATTGTTTATGTATTTTAATTAAAAGAACTAAAAGAGAGAACATAATCATACACAAATGGAGCATAAAGATTTAGTGAAATTGCTTCCTTCAAAATACGAAATTTTGCTTAAGAAGCGAGAAAAGTAATTATGTCTAATATTAATAATAATATTTACTTATTTTTGTCATATCGACGTTTGTAACATAAAAAAAATTCTAAAATTAATCTACATTTTCTTTCCTGGTGAGATCATTTTGTTTTGAGTGTGTTCATGTATCGTTAATTTTGGGTTCATTATTTTGATGAGCGAAGATATTCAAAAGAAATTGAAAGCTTAGAATTTAACCTTTGTTAACCAAAATTCGCATGGCTTTTGCCAATAGTCCCACTGTGGAAGCTCACTTGTCAAAAAAATGAAATATTGATAGTTATGTTAAATGACTTTTATGCCTCACTCAATAGACTTATATTTTAGAAGAATGGACCGATTATTCGATACTCAGACGTGTAGTCATTACACCCAGATGGAAGTCAACGATGTGCTTGTCAAATGGTAGATGGTAGCTTCCATAATATCCATTGCCTAAAGGGTGTGAAATTTGAAGAGATACGAATTATTTTGAAAAGTTTAAAGCTGCGATGCTAGTTTTGAGTGGAAAAGTGTTGGTTGGCCCGTCTATCAACTAATAAATATTGATGAGTTATGGATTTGATGCCAGTTTACAGTAATTTCAATTCGCACTATGCCACTTATATAAAAATGTTACATCGTCAATTTATTGCTAGTGAAGAGAATGATGAAGGAAGCAATCTTCAAGATTATCCATCTGGCGAAGATAGTAATTTTATAATGATAACATTAATAAACCTTTTCGGAAATTTACTGAGTCTTGGTCCAAAAATGATATTGGTTTTGCTCATGTTTTAACGTATTAAGTTCGCAGTACATTAAAAAAAACAGTGAACCCACAACAGGAATAATTTTCGTTAATTTTAGAAAATTTGAACTAAACTGCAATACAAACGCCGATATAACAAAAAAATAAGTGAACATTTTTCGACTGATTTAAGAATATTTATTAGACATAGTTAATTATTTTCACTTGATAAAGAAAATTTCCTAGTTTGAAGAGAAAAATTGGAGTTCAAAATTGCAAGAATGCGGTTAGCGCCATTCGAAGTTAAAGTTAAGTTAAATGGGAGCCACTGTGATGCAATGGTTCGCATACATACGGTCGTGGGTTCAACCCAGTTTCGACCAAACAGTTACGATAAATTTAACTTATTTTTATTGCACAATAATTATTTGGCTGTAGTAAAATTTCGATATTTTCACAACCCAATTAAATTTTCCGTTTTTTAAGTATGTCTCAAATATTTTATTAACTAAACGGGGGTATAAAATTCAATGACTGTACATATAAGTTCAATATGAACTAACGCAAAAGAAAATATTCGTACTTGGCAAAACTAGATATATTAAAACTTAGATCCACCACGATTTCTATGAAGTTCAAATATAATGTTTGCACTTGTAGTTTCACTAAAGTGGATATATCCACGGAAGACATAACATTAGGTACTACCAAGCAACGAAACCAATGGAAACTTCAAAAACGACAAATGCTTCTAAATAACAGTGTTTTGAAAGGATGTGTTATTAGTGGTAGGTCCCATTGGACCTCATCACACAGAAACGCACTAAACTGATTGAAACACATATAAAACCGATTTAATGATTCAATCACATAAAAAATTAAAATTTTCAACTAAAAACACTTTAATACAAGAAGTCAAAAACCATCATGCTGCAAATCATATAAAAGATAAAGTTATGTATGAATAAAAATCAAAAACAAACTAATAACTTCAATGTTTTACATTGATCTTACGCTGAAAAACGTGAACCATTTTCCATTGCAAAATGAACTAAACTGTAGTAATATTGACCATGATTTAGTCCTTAAGATTTTTTTCTGCTTGTCTAGTTTAAAATTCTCTTAAATTTTAGTTTATCTATGGCATTGTATTTTAGTTCAATTTTACACCACCATAAGACCCATTTTCGACATAAAAAGACCATCAATTTAATTACATGTGAACTAAACATATTACATTGAGAAATATTCTACCAACTATTATTATATAGGAATTGCCAGTAAGAAATTGCTATCCGCTTTCAAGTTCATTTTTCGTAAAAAATGTTTTCTCATACAAACAATAGTAAATTGCTATTATTATTTAGAAAGTACTTTACATTTCACAAGTAGTTTTAGAGTATGACAAACGAATTTTTAACTACCAGTTAAGAAAAATTTTAAGGAAATTTCCATCGTATTTTGTAGGTCATGAACTAAACGATTGCTACTTAAAATTTGTAAAATTTCCTTTCGAGTAGTTAATTTTCGTTGAAGATACGAAAAATGAACTAAAATTCTAGAAAATTATTGTAAAAATCTTCTTAATTTTACGTGACACTTTATTGTGTGTATTTTGTTAAATTCAAAACCAAACTTTTGTCTATGGTAAAGGTATTGAAACAGGTGTTCACATCTAATTATGCGCAGATTTCAAATACATACACTGAAAGAAGAGTTTTCTTTTCTGAGGGACGACATTTTAGACAAAAAATTTTTCTTTTGATGCTAACAATTTTTTTTTCAAATGAAATAAATAACATAAGAGTCAATCGTTGCATTTGTCATAAATTCGGTTTTTTAAGAACTATAAAGTATAGGTATCACAATGGACTGAATACTTTAAGTGAGCCTGAAATATCGGGCTGCCACTGTACCTAACCTAGCCCAGTGCCCTAGAGAATTCACTTTTTTTCATACAAAAAAATCTTTTAGAAAATTCGTATATTATTTAGGAAATACACTGAAAAAACAGTGAACCCACCAGGAACAAAGCTTTTTGTTAATTTTAGAAAATTTTGAATATTTTTAGAAAATTTTAACTAAACAGTATTACAATCGCTAGCATCACGCCGATATCACAAAAATAAGTAAATATTGTTCGACAAATTCAAGAAAATTTATTTGACATAATTAATTTTTTCACTTGTTTAAGAGAATTTTGTAGTTTGAAAGAAAAAACTGGAGTTCAAAAAAGCAAGAATGTCTTTACTGACATACGATGTTCATGATGGATGCATGTTTGGTAAAATTTACAAATTTTAAGAAATAATGAACTGTTTTGTGAGAAGTACGAATTTAGTAAATCTTTTTACTTAATTTGTGTATATTTTTTCCGTTTTTTAGTTCATGTAACCAACGTACGCAAAAAATCATTAGAGTAAAGGAAACTTTCTCGAAACATAACAATTCCATGAACTAGAATAAAGTTAAATTGGCTTTAGTGAAATAGAGAGTTCACTTTTTTTAGTGTACTTAACATATCATTTATAATACGAGCTTAGTGGGCATAAAGATTAAGGAATTGGTATTATTAGGTTATTGGAAATAAAATTTCAGATACCAATCTCACAAGCCTGACTACACATATGTTTCAGTTTTGGCTAATACACATTTCCATGGTCTTTAGAACGATCTGGCCGGGTGATTAAATTTGGGTCTTATATGTTAACTTCTTATGAAAAGTACATACACAGAAAAAAATATCACCAAAATATTTCCAAATAAAGTTAATTGAAGCTGAAGACCTTTTCAATTAAAAAATTAATTTATATAATTAACTTTTTATCAAACAAGAAACATTATGCTAATTAAGTCCATAATTGATTTTTTTTTAATTTTTTAAATAAAAAATTAATTGTACAATTAAGTTTTTAATCAAACTGACAAGACAAATTCAGTTAAAAATATTATAGCCAATTTTTTAAATCTTTAGTTAAAAATTTATTTCAAAAAATCAATCTTTTAATCAAACTAAAAACATTAAGTCAGTTAATAAAGTTGTTCAAAATAGTTACGTTTAGTTAAATTAAAACTGTGATTTATATTATCATTTTCGTGATTGAAGACATTTCAATTAAAAAGTTAATTGATCAAAAAATCCAAAAATGTTTGTTTGATTTCAATCGCGAAAATCGCGGATTCGATCATTTTTTTAATTGAAATGTCTTCAATCATGAAAATGATAGTATAAATCTCCCATTTTGATTGAAAACCAACACCATTTTCAATTAAAAATTTAATTGACTTTTGTAACGGAATCAATTAATTGTGTGATTGAATCAATTAAAAAACGATTGGTTTTATGCTATAAACAAAACAATTTGGTTCATGTTATTTGTGTAGTTTGTTATAACATAACTTGTGTATATAATTACGATCAATACCAACTAAAGGGTTAAAAAATTAATGCTCTGTTCCTGTATATCGAAAGAAACCCCATTCGAAAGAAAGGCAGTCACTCGAATTCGAATGAATTTGGGTTTCTCTATTTTTGAAAGTTCGATTCGTATGTATGAGAATACATTCAGAGAATTCATTCAAATGTTTGCAATGTTTTTATTTTTTTCTTGACACATATTGTATATGTTGGTTTATTACTCGACAACAAAATATCAAGTGACTTGCTTTTCGGCATAGAGGAACCAAAATCAATTTTCTTTCGTTTGGAATACGAATGAAAGCTTTCGTTCGATATACAGGAACAGGGCATAACTATATAATGCCTACTGTACTTCGCAACTTGAAGGTGGATCTTCCAACGAACCTATACCGCTCACGGTTTTAAGAAAACTAGCAGTGAAAAAATTTCACAATTTCAAAATATCAATAACATACGGAAAAGTATTCTTATACTAGCTGATTTTTGGATTAAAATGATGGAGTTCATTGACCAATATGACGAAATAAAATTGCTCACTAAAGGAAATAAATAAAAAATATTTTATTTTAGTCCGTTTAATATAAACAGACTTCAATAGAAAACAGAATTCATATTTCACAATTGCTTACAAACGTAGACAATTGCTTCAACAAACGTAGACAAACACAGGTAATTCCAAATGCGTTTTGTCATATATTTTTTTCAGACCTTTACCGTATTTGTTGTTTCAACTTTATTGATTTCAGTCCTTTTGTATGGTTCGTTATTGTGTTCAAGATTTTTATGCACACATTTCGAACGCAGTATGTTTTTCAATTTATGCGAAAAACAAAAACCCAACCGTTCGTTACGAGTTATTTCCACAGACTGATCTCCCCATTATACGTTGTTGAGTAAATACACATCAGTGCTGCCGCACAAAATTTACTTCGTCACTCCTTCTTCCAAAAATCTGCTTCACTATTTGTTCTGCTTCAAATTTTAAAATTTTTCCCCATATTACCTAATTGTTTTTCCTATTCCTTTAATTACGATGAACATTGCGGTTTTAATCATTGCATTATTAACCGATGTGGACCAATTTTTGCATAGTTGTTAGAGACCATATACTTACACCATGTACCAAATTTCAGCCGGATCCGATGAAATTTGGTTGTCGTAGAGGCTCCGCAAGCCAAATTTGGGGATCCATATAAACTGATCCCCCAATTTGGCTCGCGGAGCCTCTAAGAGAACCAAATTTCATCCGATCCGGCTGAATTTGCTACATAATTATGGACCGATGTGGACCAATTTTTGCATGGTTGTTAGAGATCATATGCTGAAACCATGTACCAAATTTCAGCTGGATCGGATGAAATTTGCTTCTCTTATAGTCCCGCAAGCCAAATTTGGGGGTGCGTTTATATGGGGGCTATACGTAAAAGTGGACCGATATGGCCCATTTGTAATACCATCCGACCTACATCAATAACAACTACTTGTGCCAAGTTTCAAATCGATAGCTTCTTTCGTTCTGAAGTTAGCGTGATTCCAACAGACGGACATCTCAAATCAACTTAGAATTTCACCACGACCCAGAATATATATACTCTATGGGGTCTTAGAGCAATATTTCGATGTGTTACAAACCGAATGACAAAGTTAATATACCCGCATCCTATGGTGGAGGGTATAATAAAATGAATTCTATTGTTTTGTTTTCAAAAATGTTTGCTACTTCAATTTTATTCACTCCACTTTTTTCCAAAATCTACTTCACTCAATTTTTCACTAGCGGCAGCACTGATACACATTCTCTTATTCTCTTTGCGCTCTTTCTCTCCATAGCTGAAAATTATTCAATTTCAATCACAAAGGTAATTTCATCAATCACATGTTTAATTGGGAACGGAAAAATTTCAATCACGTTTGTAATCGAAAATTATTTCCGAATTGATAAACAAATGAATCGAATCAATTAATATTTTAATTGGAAACGTAAAAAAATATCATTTTTTTAATTGGGAATTGAATTAACATATAGATTGAATCCGTTTCCAAATTCAATTGAAAAAAATTGGGTGATATCTTTTTGTGTGTAGTTACTTGTTGAATTAAATTATTTGTAATAAATTATAGTAAAAATCTGCTTAAATTAACAAGACTATTTTTTGGTGTATCTAAGGTTTGTACTTTTTCCAGCCGCCTTTAACCTTGTTGGAGAAAAAGGCTTGCGTTGATAGCGGATATGAGGGATATACTTCACATACCAAAATTATTCCATATAGACACCTAAAATATTTAGGGCCGGTTTCTCAATGTCTTGTTATAATTTATCCTGTCGATAAAATAGCTGATCCCATACAAAAATTTTACTAACCGGTGGTCCATCCTCCGGTTAAGTATTAATCGGAGGTTGAGAAACTGGACATTATTTTGCATGGAGTTTCCAGTTTTAAGAAAATCATATGATTTTTCATGAACAATGGCAAAGAGGGCTTTGTATTTGAAGAACGCCAGTGACAAAGGTTTTTAAGTCGTCGCAATGTTACTAAGGAAATTAAATAGTTCAATATTTCATTTTAATTATTTAAGTTTTTATGCCAGGGTATCGTAACAAAACTTTTGAAGCAAGAAGGAATATGATCGTGAAAAAGACGGGAAGGTTCCTGATCAACTGGATATTATTAAGATTCCCAAAAATAAGGAATTGGCACATTATGATTAAGATTGTACATCCGTTGTGCTTCTATTTGATGTCATTCGTACCACCGCAGATTAAGTTCCATCACTTAAATCTATGGTGGTTGCAAATGTAACTCGGATGAACATCCATCCCACTTCTGTCGAGCAGCTGATGGTGATCCCCAAAATGCTTTGGAACATACACATCTTATTGCAAAGCGATTGGAATCGCATTGTATCCAAACAAAGTGGTTGGTTGGCAAATGTTGTGTTGACAATACGTATTGTTGGCGGGAAGAAGTTGGACTGAATAGTGCAAGTTAGCCCGAAATAACCGCCTGCCGCTATACCTAACCTACACTGGTAGAAAAAGTTTCGTTAATACGATGAATTTCTACGTTCTATTAACGAAATTCTTCATTAAAAGTCAGCCAACGTAGCATTTCGTTATAACAACGAAATTTTACGTTATATTTACGAAACCCTTTATGGAATACATTTCGTACTATTAACGAATAATTACGTTGCTGTTACGTAGCCTTTTCGTTGTATTAACGAATATTATTCGTTGTATGAATGAAATTTATTCATTGTATGAACCCAGTTTTTTCATTGTTTGAATGAAAGGCGAACGTTGTATAAATGAACACAAACGTTATATTAATGAAACCCAACCAATTAGTGTATTTGAGTGTTGTCATTGGTAGTGAATTTGTGTGTTTTTTTTTGTTAAGATCTTTGAAATATGATTTATATACAGTAGGAAATAATATTTACTGATAAATTAATTAATTTAATAATCATATATTGTGACTTTCACTTAAGAAAAAAAAACCTCTTATATCTAAGATCAAAAAATGATAATCGTATCGCCGTGTCCATTTATCCAATTTTTCTGCAACCAAGGTTCATCTGAAAGTTCACATTCCCGGGGCATTTTCACCTCACCCATCTATGTTTATTATTTACAACGAAACTGTAATGAGCCTGTGCACTCTTCAGCGAAAAGAACGTAAATGTTGTTAATGTTTGCCCTCCGACAAGTTTTCTGTTGAAATTTTTGACCGTTTATTTTTCAAGACGCACACGCAAACATGTGTTTATTGCCATGCTTAGATGTGTATGTACAAATTACATAGACACTACAGACGTATTAGAGAGAGTATGGAGAGACGTTTTAGAGAGAGAGAGAGAGAGAGAGTAAGGAGAGGCAGAAATACTCAAACTCCCATTCGTATTATTAATGAACGTATTTCATTAATATGATGAAATTAACAATTTAAAATTTATTTTTTAACGATCCATATCATTATATTAACGATCGCTTTCGTTTTAAAGTTCAATTCCAGTTTCGGAGTATATAAAACGACTGTTGTAAGGGCTAAAAGTTTCCAAAGTTACCCTCTATGTGCAAATGATTATAATAATTTCATCTTGGAAAAATGTTTTATACTAATTCTTGAAAAAAATACAAAGTTAATATTCGTAATATTAACGAAACGTGTTTCATTAATATAACGAAAAACCAAAACACAAAATCGTCTTTTAACGATTGATTTCGTTGTATTAACGATCACTTTCGTTCTTATAACGAAGCCCGTTCGTTAATAGTACGAAACATTTTTCTACCGGTGT